>NC_043702.1:37760482-37933996 GCF_006229205.1 Suricata suricatta | reverse complement strand
AATTAAAAAATATATGGAAACCAACAAAAACGAAAATACAACAATCCAAAATCTCTGGGATGCAGCAAAGGCAGTCCTAAGAGGAAAATATATTGCAATCCAGGCCAATCTCAACAAACTAGAAAAAGCACAAATTCAAAATTTAGATGGAAACTGGAGAATGGCAATTTAGAAGCAATTAGTAGATAATGTCCTTGCACTAATTTCTCCTATCTGTTATAAATTAGAACCTTATAACCATGAGTTTAAAAAAAACAAAAAAACAGATTATGTACTTTTAGTCATGTAAGATTAAGATTCCTTTTTCTTTAAACTTTGTTTCTTTACATATGAATGTAATTTCTGCACTGAATATGGGGCTTGCACTCATGACTGTAAGGCTCATGCTCTTCTGACTGAGCCAGCCAGGTACCCCTAGGACTGTTTCTTAAGGGATAGGAAATGCCCTAGTATTCTATATAATACCTTGCATTTTGCTAGGGGTTCATTGATTAATTAGATGTTTATACAGTTTGTAAAACAAAGACGTTTGTTATAGTTTGTCAAAAGTTACTGATTTTCACCCTTAGCTATATATCTAGCAGTATTTGTTCTTCTAGTAACGTCTCTGAGCAATATTTAATCGTTTTTTTCTAGCAGTGTAACTCTAGACGTATGAATGTGAGTCTCTTATTCATTTTATCTTTTTAGGAGTTTTAGAATTAAGATTTAGTTTTTTCTGGAAAAAACAAAACAAATGTAAAACATACAGTATACTTAGAATCTGTTATCTCTGTTCATTCTTAGGCCATTTTTCTTTAGAAAAAGGGCAGAGAGCTTTAATTGTTGCTCACAGAAAGATCAGTGACCAAATTTGTTTCTACATTTTTGATTTTTTTTAATGTCTATTTAGTTTTGAGAGGAGGGTGGTGCAGAGAGGTACAAAAGCAGGCTCTGTGTTGACAGCAGAGAGCCCAGTGTGGGGCTTGAACTCATGAACTGTGAGATCATGACCTGAGCTGAAGTTGGATGCTCAACCAACTGAGCAACCCAGTTTCTCTTTGTTTTTGATTTTTTAAAAAAACTTTTCAATTGTTTTTTGGATTTTGTTTGTTTTGAGAGAGAGTAGTGCGTGAGCAGGGAGGGGCAGAAAGAAAGGGAGATAGAAAATCTTAGGCAAGCTTACACATAGCACGGAGCCCTATTTGGGGCTGAGTCCCATGACTGTGAGTTCATGACCTAGGTCAAAATCAAGAGTGGGATGCTTAACCAGTTGAGCTACCCAAATGTTTAACGTTTCACGTTCTACAGAAAATTGACCTTTTGTTTTTCATGTGCAGTTCTTTGAATTTTCATATGTCTGTAGGTTTGATTAAGTAAAAAATAGACTTTTATGATAAAGTTGTTATTAAACGTGTATCTTTTTATATCAATTTTTAATTTTGTTTCCTGTTTTTCCCCCCTAACTCTGTGTGTAAAATCCTGTGGTTATAAAACCCTCACATTGTGTCTTTACTGCAGGTGACTTTGCAGTTCTTCTTAAAGCGGGCATGACTGTCAAGCAAGCAATTGTATACAACCTGCTCTCTGCCATGATGGCTTACGTAGGCATGCTTATAGGCACAGCGGTGGGTCAGTATGCCAATAACATCACGCTTTGGATCTTTGCAATCACTGCAGGCATGTTCCTTTACGTCGCCTTGGTGGATATGGTAAGATAGTTTATAGTTTTGTTGTTATACTAAATTCATAAATAAAATGCACCTTCCCATAATGCAAGAAATCTGTGGATGTAGTTTGAAAGACTGTCTTGAATAATAGAACCCATTTTAAAACATTTGAAAGCCCAAATAGTCTATTAGGGAAAGACAATTAAATAGGATTTCCTCTTTGAAAATCAGTTGAGATGCTGAAAATTTCTGACCAAACAATATTACTATTCAAAGTAATCAGTAATATTTAGAGATAATTATTATACTATCAAAATTTTGTAATATTATGGTGTGTTTTGTTGTTAATAAAATAATTCTTTGAGCTTGTTTTATCGCAAACAAGAAATACTTCTTAGGTAAGCCAATCTTTTGCAGAAAATGGTGTATTTTCTTAGGGATTTGTGTTATTTTCTTTTTTTGTAACTTTAAAGTTAATAAATCTAAACACTAGCAAATAGTTTTAATTTTACCTTTAATATCTTAAATATGTTAGTAATATTTGTAGAACTAACAATTTGATTACTTTTTCTTTAAGTTTATTTATTTATTTTGAGAGAGAGAAAGGGATCCCAAGCAGGGTCTGTACTGTCAGCGCATAGCCCGAAGTGGGGCTCAATCTTAAAAACCATGAGACTTGAGCCAAGATTAAGAGTTGGACGCTTAACTGAGCCTCCCTGGTGCCCCTACGTTTTGTTTCTAACTTAGATATTATGTTCACTTTTCTTCCTGGTAGGATCTCTTAGTCTCATTTCAAAATTATAGAACCTGAATTTTTAATGACAGAATTAATGCCTACTTATAATAGAAAATTTAGAAAGTATCAGCGAAAGATCAAATAAAAACTGTTACGGGTGCCTGGGTTGCTCAGTAGGCTAAGTGCCAACTTCGTCTCATGTTAGGATCTCACAGTTGACAAGTTTGAGCCTCAAGTTGGGCTCTGTGCTGACAGCTCAGGGCCTGGGGCCTGCTTCTGATTCTGTCTGTCTCTCTCTCTCTGTCTCTGCCCTTCCCCAGCTTGTGCTCTGTTTCACTCTCTCTTAAAAATAAATCAAAACATTAAAAAAAAACCCCAACTACTTAGAGTTCACCATTTCCCTGTCTTTTCATAGACTATAACACCTCATTTCCTGCCACCATGCTCAGCTGGTTACCTTACTTCCTGTCTCATGGAGAACACTGAAGCCATCTAGACAACCTCCCACCGGTTCCCATCACCACTTGTACTCATCTCCCTGTATCTGTCCATTTCCTCTCTTTCCTATTATACTGGAGAAATCTATGTGTTCCTTGATGAGGCACTTGTCTCCTTTTCACTAACTCCCTGGAATTCTCCCAGATTTTCTCTTGTGTTGTTCATTTTCCCCTCTCTGTTGGAACATTCCTGTGAGCATGTAAACCCGGTGTTAATCCTCACTTCAAAAGGTAGGAGAGAGGGACTTCCTTAACTCTCCATTTCAGTCCTCAACTCCCATTTTCTTCCCTTATGTAGCAGATTACTCTTTCTTGTTTTTTAATTCTCTCCTCTCTTGAGTTTGGCCTTATCAGGTGTTCTCCCTGACTGCTGCTGTGCCAGATTATTACCATCGACTATACCAACCACCGCGATGTGATGTTGCTGAGTCCGGTGGTCATTCACTCCACCCCCTGTCTGGCAGCATTTGGCAGCTGCTCATTCTCTTCTCTTTGAAATGCTTTCCTGTCAGTTGGCTTCTATGCCATCACCATCTCCTGGCTTACCACCTTCTTGGCCTTTCTTTCCCAGTTTGTTTTCTGATTCTCTTCTCCCTTACCTGTAAATGTTGGTGAAAGCCCTCGAAGTAATTTCATTTCGTCTCGTGGCTTTAAATATTTATTGGCTGATAACTCCTATGTTTCCATCTTTAGCAGACCTTTTTCTTAACTGAGTTAATCTATTTACCTGCTTCCCTGAATCTCTGAACAGAAGTGCAAGCTGATCATGTTTATTAGATCCCAGGTCTTGAGATTTGCCAGCCTTAGCTCCTTGAACCAGCAACTCCTGTAGGATTCTCTGTCTTCTAAATGATTCCATTCTTCTAGTTACTCAGATCAAAACTCTGACTATCATTCTTTGACTCCGCTCTCTCTCTCCACCTTACCTCTGGCTCTTCCTGGGAGGGCTCCACCTCCTAACCTCTGCTGCCGCCATGCTCTTTCAAGCCACCACCATCTTCTTTAACTTTCTTCCTGCTTCTGTTGTTGCTCTGTCCACGACATTCTGGGTCAAGTCATGTCACTTGTGTGGTTCAAACACTTCAGTGGCTCCTTGTGCATTTCCTTTTCCTCTCCTCCTCTAATTTCTCAAACTTTACTTCATCTCCCCCTTTTCCCCAGGAGGCACACTCGGCCTGAGGGGCCTGGCTCTTACTGATCGCTTGCTCTATGTGGAATATTGTGTCTGTGGATATTCTCCTGGTTAGCTTTCTCCCTCCTTTGAGGCATCCCATTTAAAATTTCAACTGCTACTCCAACATTTTACATCTTTTATCCTTACTTTTTTTTCTCCTTTGAACATCTATCTTGATCTATAAATAACGCACTAAACATTTTACTTATTTATTGAGCTCCTCATGTGCCCCACATGGATACCCATTCTGAGACAGCAAGCATTTTTGTATTTTGTTTACTGCTAGAGAAGTAGTTCACAATTAGTTGAATAAAAAAATGAATGAGCTAATTCTTATACTAGGAAGCTAAAGATATAAAAAGAACAAGAAATCTTTGTAGGAAGGATTTAGAGTCTAATGAAGGAGAAAACTAGCCATTAATTAGGATTCTGTTAATAACAGGTTATAAAAGAGTAAGTGCATCATGTTTGTAAAACTCTGTTGGCTAAAAAATTGGGAAATAGGGAAGTTTTTCTGGAAATTTTTCTGGAGATCTGAGCTGAGTCTTAAAAACTGTAGAAGAGTTTATTAGAAGCAAGAGAAGGGGGTATGCAAGAAAACAGAATAATGAACAGCATCGTTCCTTTGATCACCGAGTCTACTCGGGACTGTATTCTAGAGTAAATAACCCAACATGACTACTGCTAATACAACAAGCAAGCAAACAAAAATAAAACTGTATTAAAGTGGGGTTTTTTTTGCAGTAGCATTTATAATGTTAGAATTACATTAGAAATACTCTAAATGTTCAAGAGGGAAAACTATCCACATATATTACAGATTTTTAATGGCACTGAAATTATTTTTTTTAATGTTAAATGGAAAAGGATGGATTAAAAAATTATATCCACCGTCATCTGATGTTGGCCAGATCATGACAGTCCTACAACACGCAGTGCTATATAAGAGGAGAATTTGGTGTAAATTCTATAAATTTTTGAGGAGGCATTACAGAGTTAAGCAACAATGACATCATATTTTTGTTTTAGAAAGACCACTTTGACTATAGGGAGGAAGTTTGTGTTCATTTTCAGTCCTCCAGTGTGACAGCAACAGTACCAGACGTTTTTGTTTGGCGCACCTTTAGGGTATCCGGGTACAAGCACCCATCTGGTTTTAAGGGGCTGGGACAGCAGCTGTTTATCAACCAGTCTGGATGTGCTGTTGTATGGCCGTACCGGTAGGTGCTGGCTGGCTCTTCGCTGTGCTTGTCATCAACACACATGGGTGTGAGTATTGAGGATAGAAGCTGAAGGCACAGTGCAGCTTCTGGCTGGCATGTGTACCTATCTGGAGGGGATAGTCCTGTGACACGTCTTGTATATTATTTATGCTTAAATGTTAAGCCAGGATTAAAAGTTTTTGCCCTAATAAAAACTCGAGGAAAGGAGAAGAGATCTAATAAATTGGTCTTCTTACTAGAACCATGGTTTGGAAGTTGCCAGGTTTAGTCTGAATCTAGGGTTTGGCAAACTTTCTATAAAGGGCCAGATAGCAAATATTTAGGCTTCGTAGACCGTACAGTCTCTGTCACAGTTAATCAGCTCTTCTGTTTTTAGTGGTTTCTGTCACAGTTACTCAACTCTGCTGGAAAAGAACAGTGGCTACCACACGACTGCCATAGACTTGTGAACAACACAGATGACCATCAGGAAGTAGTTCTTAAAATAGTACCCTCAGGAGACTTAAATATACTGTAGCGGTGTCACATAGGGTAGTTCACTTAATTGTACTCATTGTTTAATAATGAGTAATGGTGTTTCTTCCTTGACAGGCATTATGTTCTTAATACTGCATTTCTCCTCCCTAAAGCACCAAGGTATTTGGAGTAAAGCTTAGTGTCTAAGAGAGAAGCATCTCAGTGTCATCGCTCTGAGGATACTCACTGCAAATTCGAAAAACAATACACAGAAAACAGAAAAAGTAGAAGTGAAAAGTAGAAGTAGCTATTCTCTCACAATTTTGATTGGGCGTGGGAGGAAAGACGTTATGCTTATAATTGCATTTCTTTAACAAATCATATGTACTTAAATAAAGACCTAGGATTTATACTTTGAACTACGGATTAGTCTTAAATGTAATAGTATATGCTTATGCTTTAGAAGTCAAACTATAGGGTCGCGTGGGTGGCTCATTCGGTTGAGCGTCCAGCTTTGGCTCAGTTCGTGGCCTCGCCGTTTGTGGGTTTGAGCCCCGCATTGGGCTCTGTGCTGACAACTTAGAGCCTGGAGCCTGCTTCAGATTCTGTGTCTCTCCCTCTCTCTCTAACCCTCCCCTGCTCACACTGTCTGTCTCTGTCTCTCCAAAAAAAAAAAAAACCATTAAAAAATAAAAGTCAAACTATAACCTTGAGTGAGCTGTGCCTTTAAAAATATTGGAAACGTTCAGGTTTTGAAATTCTGTCATAATTAGGAGAAATAGAGTGTACCTTGAAGGCCGCGTGCAGAGCCAGGCGTGGTTCTGCTGGGTAGGTTTGATAGGCTATTTTCTCTATTATTGGAAGGAAAACAATGGCGTAAGGGCGTAAAGATGCCAATTAGGGTATCATCTGTAAATGTCCTTATTGTCATACACAGCTGAATATGAGAATTTTAAATGAAAGGATGAAGAAATGAAACAGTTTTGAATTAGATTCCCCCCCCCCCCAATTATTACACTCTCAGTGAGTTTAAGATCAGGAAATGTGGGAATTGATTTTTTTTTGGAGTAGTTTTATTGGCAGTAATAATTTGTCCTATACTTCAGCATAATGTAAATGCCAGAAATGACAAGGTCAGTGGATGGTAACTTTAAAAAACAATGAATGTGTATAATCGTGATAACCATTTGGGATTTAGGAAGGAACAGATTTAGTATTTACTTATATAGCTAGAGCATGAACTTTGTCAGTGCCTAACTGAAATATGTGTTAGGATAGCATTATGTTGAATAATTTGTAGTTGTAGATGTGCTTTATCCATTAGTTTAAACTAGAAGAACATTTAAAACAATGGAGGATATTATGCAAAATTGCTTGTAAGGATCTGGGTTTTTTTGTTTGTTTCATTTCTCTAGCTTCCAGAAATGTTGCATGGTGATGGTGACAATGAAGAACATGGCTTTTGTCCAGTGGGACAGTTCATTCTTCAGAATTTAGGATTGCTGTTTGGATTTGCCATCATGCTGGTGATCGCCCTCTATGAAGACAAAATTGTGTTTGACCTCCAGTTTTAACCATTCCCGGTCACCATTGTGGATTATGAGAATGTTCCCATGCCGCTGTGCATCTATCTGTTCCTAGTGCTGTGTGCACATTTTGCTCAAAGAAAAGTCAGTGGCTTGCACTACTTACAAGTTCCATAGATCTGAGCCTAACTGCAAAAGACTGGTGCTCAGGACTGCTTTTCCCTGTGTGAAGGGGGGGTCTTTTAAAAATACAAAGCTTGTGATAAAGGAGAAAATGGGACTCCATGAAGCAATGTTGATATAGGTTTGATTAAGACTTTTAAAAGAATAATCATATAAAACACTAAAGTAGTCTCTTTGGTAGTAGAAACTTCTGTGGCTATGCAGAAATAGAAATTGAACCAAAAAAAATCACTTAAACTTTAAAAATATTTTAAATGGACTTCGGACAGACTTTTCTTTGTGCTAAAAATGAATTGTAGCATCCTTTAATTCAGTTACATATATACATAAGGTAATGGGGATCAACTTGATACAATTTTGAAACTGCATAAAGTAGGCTGTAGGAACTAGAGGAAAGCTCAGGCTGCATTAGAGTATGAATTTAGCATTGGGAAAAGCCCTTATTCTTGAATCTAGAGTTACTATTTTTGTATATATTGGCATAGTGTTTAAACTTGCAGCCTAAACTACTGAAATCTGTGATTGTATGTTTGTGTGAGCTTCAGTTTAATGAAAGATTCATAATGGTTCTTTGTATTAATATTATACTTGGTGTTTGGGTGTTTTTTTCTTTCAAACTTTAATTTTGATTTTGTTTTGGGATTTTTGGTGGGGGTAGGGGGTTGGAGCATGTGGCAAAATGTTTTTTCATTCAAAGTGTAACCCCTCTAGGAAATATCAGAACAAAGAAGAGCCCAAACCTGATCTACATGTTCAGTTCTACTTTAACAGTACTAACTAGGTATTTGGGAAATTTAAGTTTGAAATGGATACATTGCTTTACCAGCTTGGCTTTGGAACCTAGAGCACATGCTGAGACTGGCAGTGAGGTAAGGCAGAAACCCCACGCTTGCCATGTCCTAATCTGTATGTCAGTTCAAATGGTTATGAGGAGAAGCACCTTCCATACCATGGCTGGCGTGGTACCAAGTGACTCGGAAGATACATTTAAATAACTCCACTAAAATCGCTTAATCATTTTGTGCCAAGGTATGCTGTTGGTGCCTCATAGGGGTTGGTCTCTTTTATAGGTGCCCCGTTCTACCATAATTGAGTGATTTGTGATAAGTGCAAGCCATGTTTATCCTGAATTTTGACCCAATAATTTGTAGAACTAGTCACATTGCATGTAGCTTTCTGTTGACGTCTTGTGCCACACGGTCTTCAGTCATGCCCGGCAAACTGTATTTGAACTATGTGCAGGCAGCTTGGTTTTAATCTGCTTGGCTACTATCAGTGCGGCTGCTGTAAAAATCTTACTGTTCAAATATTTAAGAGCCAAACTCTTTCCATTCCATTTACCATGTTTTCGTTTCGTCCTCCTTTTCCACAGCCCCTTTCCTGTTTCTTCATGAACTTTAAACAAAAGAATAAAACTTCAAGAGCAGCACGGGTTTTCAGGTATTAAGAGTATTGCCAGTGTTTCTTCTTTTGTGCCGTAAGTAGGAACCTTAGGTGTTCCTTCCTTCATTTGTGCCTGAATTTGAAAAATTAAGGCTGGCTTTCCTCACGGCCTCCTGTAACATGTAGGAGTTTTTGTTACATAGACTATCTCAGCACTGGGCACTGAATTAGGACAGCCTTCATCTCATTGCTTGGCCTTTCAGGCAACCTAGTTAAAAGGTGCTGTTATTTTATTTAGTACTGCCAACTTCGAGTGATTATATATCTTGGTTCAGAAAGCAAGATAATTTTAGCTCACTTTTGCATTTTGTACCCAAGGAAGATTCTGCATTCTGGCATTAAATCTGCTTAATTTTAAAACGTTTTTGAAAAGCAACAGCTGGAATATACTCCCAGTCTTAAAGGTCTGATTGAAAGCAAACAGGTTCTGCTGAAGTATATAAAGTTTTATAGTCTCTCAAAAATAGTATTATATTATCTTCATTTGCTGGAGTTTTTTAAACCTATTAAGAGGGCTGTAACAGTTGCTGCTAGTATTTTGTAGGGTTCCACCAGTATTTCATTTTCACATTATTCTAATGTATAGTTTCAAGTCTTAGCAGACAATCTGAATTCCACTACATTTCTGTTTGGCTCCAACATTCCATTTAGCTTGACCAGTCTAATTTAACATGTGTTTGTTGGAGGTCATTAATGTTACTTGTACAAAGCTGTCACTGTGTGACATCCATATGAATTTTGGTATATATCACATTGCATTCAATCAGCTGTGATTATGCGTAGAAATACAATAGTAACTAGATGCAGTGTGAATTTTTTCCATTAACAGTAAGTCAGTGGCTTAAATATGATTATGGTCCTGCAAGGTGATACTTGCTAAAATATCTAAACTTTTTTTTGTTGTTGTAACTGAATCATTTTTTAAAAAATTTATAAAGCTGGAAATGATCAAATGCTGTTTTTTTCATTGTCAACAGTGGTGTGTCATTTTATGTATGTTCCTAATGCTTATGGAACTCTCCCAAAATAAAGTTATTCAAAAAGAGCAAATATACCAGTGTGTTTTCTTTAGTCCTTATTTCAGAACATTCCCTTACACTGAGTCATGTTAAATATAGGTTACATTTGCACACAGATTTATAATTGATACAGCTTTAGTGAAATTGATTTAAACCAAACTGTTTTGTTTTCTACTCAACCAGCTAACAAAAATTTGGAACACAGAAATAGTATCTTCTGATTATGAACTAAGTTGACATAATAATGCTACACCCCGCCCAATCCAGTGCTCCTTGGGTTGATCTGAGGGAAGAGTCATGGCAATCACAAAATTCGTAGAATGACCAGTGGTGGATAACGTTCCCCTCCGCTCACTTGTCTTATACAACGGAGCGACGTAACTCGGTCGTTCTGGTATATCTGTCCTCTTGCAGGGCTTCAGCCACATCTGGAAGAAAGTGCATAAAACTTCAAGTCAACAGCGCTAATCTTTATGTTTGAACCTAACAGTGGGGTATTGTTAAGTCAGTTCTATATCTGGACATTTCTATGGCCCAGATAGATTTTTTGTTAGCAGTGCTGCCATTTTCAGGCTATTTAGTGTGCAGTTGTTTTAGCATTTTTTTAAATTGAAGTATAATTAACAGTGTTGTATTAGTTTCAGGTATACAACAAAATGATATGACAATTCTGTACCATCACTCAGTGCTCAACAAGTAAGTATACTCCCCAAATGTCACCAGATAATGTTATTACAGTCTTACTAAATTCCTCACTTACTTTATAACTGGAGGTTTGTACCTCTTACACATCATCCCCCCGCCCCAACACACCTCTCCTTTAGCAACCACCAGTTTGCTCTCTGTATTTAAGAATCTGGGTCTTTTTTTTTTTTTTCTCTTGGTTTCTTTGTTCATTTGTTTTATTTCTTAAGATTCCGTATGGGTGGAATCTATGGTCTCTTTCTCTGACATACTTCACTTACCATTTTACCATTATACCCTCTAGGTGCATCCATGTTGCTGTAAATGGTAAGGCCTCATTCTTTTTTATGGGTGAATATTCTATTCTATATTTTATATATATATACACATCTTTATCTGCTCATCTGCTGATAGACACTTGGGCTGCTTCCATATGTTGGCTACTGTAAATAATGCTGCAATAAGCAGAGGGTGCATATAGGTGTGTATGTGTGGTGTATTCATTTTCTTTGGGTTAAGTACTCAGTAGTGGAATTCCTGGTATTTCTTATGTTTTGAGGAACCTCCATACTATTTTCCATAGTGGCTGCACCAGTCTGCGTTCCTACCAACAGTGCACGAGGGATCCTTTTCTTCTACAGCCTTACCAACACCTGTTTTTTGTCTTTTTGATTCTGGCAATTCTGACAGGTATCAAGTGACCCCTCATTGTGGTTTTCATTTGCATTTCCTTGACGATTAGTGAGGTAGAGCATCTTTTCATGTGTCTGTTGACCATCTGTAGGTTTTCTTTGGAAAACTATTCAGGTCTTCTACCCACTTCTTAATCGATTGTTTGGGGGGTTTTTTGGTTTGTTTTTTAGTCTTGATTTATGGAAGTTCTTTATATATTTTAGATAGTAACCCCTTACTGGATAGAATCATTTGCAAATATCTTCCCCTATTCAGTAAGTTGTGTTTTTTGATGGTTTCCTTCTCTGCAAAAGCCTTTTATGGTAGTCCCAGTAATTTTTGTTTGTTTCCCTTGCCTCAGGAGACCTATCTAGAAAACTGTTGCTACAACCAGTGTGAAGGAGATCACTGCCTATGTTTTCTTCTAGGTATTTTATTATTTTTTAGGTCCCACTTTTGGTCTTGAATCCATTTTGAATTTATTTTGTGTATGGTGTAAGAAGATGGTCCAGTTTCATTCTTTTGCATGTAGCTGTCCAACTTTTTCTCAGCACCATTTTTTGAAGAGACTATTTTTCCACATTGTCTATCCTTTATTGCCTATTACCTCCTACATTGTAGATTAATTGATCATGTAAGTGTAGGTGTATTTCTGAGTTCTCTCTTCTGTTCCATTGACCCATATGACTGTACCATACTATCTTGATTACTGTGGCCTTGTAGTATATCTGACAATCTGGAATTTTATTATCTTCAGCTTTGTTCCTTTTTTTCAAGATTGCTTTGGCTATTCAGGGTGTTGTGTGGTTCCATACAAATTTTGGTATCCTGTGATAAATGCTGTTGGTATTTTGATAGAGATTGCGTTAAATCTATAGATTACTTTGGGTAGTAGGACATTTTAACTATTCTTCCAAACCATGAGCATGAACTGTCTTCCATTTGTGTCGTTTTCAGTTTCTTTGATCAGAGTTTTATAGTTATCAGAGTACAGGTCTTTCACCTCCATGATTAAGTTTATTCCTGGATATCTTGCTCAAAAGATTTTTTTTTTTTTAGTGTTTTCAGAACTATCTTCAGAGCCAACTAAATGAGAAAAAATAGTTATTTCCACCTGTCAAAAAACACATGTTATCCATGTATTCCTCACTTCTTCACCATACTTATCTGCAGATGACTTTTGGTGTTAACATTAACAACAACAACAACAAAATCATAGATACTTTCAGAGAGAACTGTCACCAGTGACACTTAAACTCATGTCACTATTAATAAAAGTCAATCCCCAAAAATTCTTTTTCTTCTAAATTTTTACTTAAATTCTAGTTTAACATATACTGTAATATTGCTTTCAGGAGTAAAATTTAGTGATCTATGATTTAGGGGTAGAATTTAGTGAGCACCCAGTGCTCATCATAACAAGTGCCCTCCTTAATACCCGTCACCCATTTAGTCCATCCGCCACCTATCTCCCTTCCACAAACCCTCAGATTGTTCTCTGTCATTAGAGTCTTTTATGGTTGCTTCCCTCTTCCCCTCCCCCCACACTGTGTTCATCTGTTTTGTTTCTTAAATTCCACATGTGAATGAAATCATATGGTATTTGTCTTTCTCTGATTTATTTTGCTTAGCATAATACACTCTAGCTCCATCCGTGTCATCGCAAATGGCAAGATTTCATTCTTTATGATGGCTGAGTAATATTCCATTGTACATACATACCACATCTTCTTTATCCATTTGTCAGTTGATGGACATGTGCACTCTTTCCATAGCTTGGATATTGTTGATAATGCTGCCAATCCAATCCCCAAAAATTCTGAAAGGATTTTGTCAGTTACTCTAGAACTAGACTGGCTTCTCATTTTAGGGGACTGTTTTAAAGGGGCTATGATGTACACTGTGCTGTTTTTTTTTTTTTTTAACAATTTTTTAAAGGTTTACTTTGAGAGAGGGCATGCACACGCAAACAGGGTGGGATCAGAGAGAGAAAATCCCAAGCTCTGGCTCCCACCATTAGTACAAAGCCCAACGTGGGGCTCGATTTCAGTTCAGATCATGATCTGAGCCAAAATTACAAGTTGGATGCTGGGGTGCCTGGGTGGCTCAGTCTGTTGAGCGTCTGACTTCAGCTCAGGTCATGGTCTCATGGCTTGTGAGTTCGAGCCCTACGTCAGGCTCTGTGCTGACAGCTCAGACCCTAGAACCTGCTTCAGATTCTGTCTCCCTCTCTCACTTTGCCCCTCACCCACTCATGCTCCGTCACTCTCTTAAGAATAAATATTAAAAAAAAAAAAACAACCACAGTTGTTTGCTAAACCAGCTGAACTACTGAGGCATCCCAGTGTGCTGTTGAAAACCTATTCGTATTCCTTTGTAACTACAATTTTTAGAAAGTTATTAGCCAAGATTCCACAATGTTAAGCATTGTTAGAATGAACCAATCTTAAAAAATAATAAATGGTGGGTAAGTGGACCTCTAAATAGAAAAGAACAAAACTATGTTCATAATGATGAAATAGTGTTTTGTTTTAAAATCTAATTGAGTTCCTTTTTTCCAGTAATAGCAACAAAGGTCCTTGAGAGGACATGACATAACAGCCCCACAGTTCACAGCCTCTTTTAGAAAGGTTTCTCAGGTCAAAATAAATTGTATGAAGGAGTTAATATGGATGCTAGTCTATATTTCTCCCACATTATTATGGAATCCATCAAGTAGTTTTTTGGATATAGTTAAGTAGAAGGACTCAACAACACTTCAGGTGAGTGTATTCATTTCCAGCCAAGAATGCATTTTCTTAATGAGAATTGTCCCCCCTGAGTGACTTTTTCAGGAAAATCATCCACATATGAATCGCTTTTGTATTCATTGTAAGCTACCTTAGAAGAGTTTTCATGTAATAGAAAAAACATTTGATCCCAATCAATTCCTGAAATTACAAACAATTGTCCTGTGACTTTGAATTTGGGTCTCATATTTGAAACTCTCCTCTGCCCATACATAATATCTTAGCATACACGGCAGGTTTCTTGCAATTGGCTATTAGTTGGTTCCTCACTGTACGTGTTAGAGCTGCTCTGAAGGATTTTTGCCTGTCTTCAGGCTGCTTCCAAAGTCCCACAAACAGAATCCGTGTAAATCCAGACTATATTTTATTACACCATCCCAGACCAACCTTTGAAATTTTGTGAAAATCCATCTAGTCATTTTTCTCATGATGCGGTAAAAGATGGAAACAATATCTTATGTAACTTAGTCAGCCCATGCTGAAGATAGGTTCCTAGAAAACTTAAGGTTTTATGTGGATGATTTTCATATACTTGTCTTTTAGTCTGCAGGTTTCATTTTTAAGGTACATATATATGTAAAATATAAATACCTATGCATGTGTTTGTATGTGGATACATGTTTAGAGTCAATTCTCATTCTTCTTGGATTCTCTATTTGCAAATTTCATTATCACTATAATTTATTCATCACCCTAAAATCAATACTCTGCTTTATGGTCATTCACAGGCATGCTCAGAGCCTCAAAAAATTTTGAGTAACCAAACATTTTCCCAGCTGAGGTTGAGTCTGTTGACATTCTGTTTTTCTATTTTACCTCTTGTAAGTAAATTTCCTTTTGACAGTTATTTAATGCCAAGTTTCTGCATTTTGTTACATGGTGGTGGTGATCTCTCTGTTTAAAATGGCCCCTAAGCCTAGTGTCCAGGTACTATCTAGTGTTCCTAAGTGCAAGAAGGCTGCCATAGGCCTTAGGAGAAAATACTAGAGGTTTTTCTCAGGCACATGTTGTTGTCCATGAGTTTGACGTTAATGAATCAACAGTATATATTAAACAGGCATTTTTAAACAGAAATGCAAAACAAGGTCATGTCTTGATCAGGTAACAAAAATGTGATCAGAGGATCATTAGAAACTTAACTTTGTATTTCTCCTAGGAGCTATGGTTTCACATTCACTAATTCAATGCTAGTAGGAACTTTATAAAATGTAATTACTGTAAAGGAGAATTGACTGCGTGTGTAAAATAGTGCCTCCCTCCCCCCATATGATTATATCAAGTACTAACCACAGGGACTGTATCATAAAGAATTTTGGGATGGGATTCTGCAAGTTTCTTGATCTTTCTATTCCAGGAAGCTCCATCCAGAAATAATCCATGAATGAAAACACCTAAATATAAAAAAAAGCAGGTTAATATAGCTGCTTAAATGTGCATATTGATTAAGTTCTGAATCTGAAATTCCTATTAGTGTGTGCTCTGCAGATGACACTAGGGCAGCACCCTAAGGCTTGTTCTAAAGTAAAAGCCATATTCCGAGTGCTTTGTCTTAACACACGTATTCTCTCTATACTGAGCCTAGTTAATTCAATAGTAAGATCAGATGTGGAGGATCAAACAGAAAAGGAATTTCAAATTAGTCTATGGGAAGTTCGCAGTTTGGGTGAATGGTATCAGATTTGGGCGAATGAATACATATATATAAATGTTTATTTTGAGAGAGTACAAGCCAGCGGAGGGACAGAGAGAGAGGGAGAGAGAAAAATCCTAAGCAGGCTCTGCACCGTCCACCCAGAGCCTCATGCGGGGCTTGAATACACAAACTGTGACCTGAGTCGAAATCAGGAGTTGGACACTTAACCAACTGAGCCACCAGGTGCCCCTGTCAGATTTAGATTTTCAATTGGCCAATGATTATAATGTTAGAGGCCATGAAAAGAAAAGTTCTTACTCTAATCGTAGGGATCCAGTGGATTCTAGACAGCACATGAGCAAAATAAGTCTTGCGCAGATCTCTAATATCATGAAAGTTAATTTTCTTTTTCCCTTCAGGAATTTTTTTCTCACTCCCAGGTCTCTCGTCTGTATGGGAGGATACATGGAGGATCTCCCTCTAGACTGTAATGTCATACACTGACTGCTGAGGAGGAACACGGAGGAGGACGCCACTGAAACTCCAATCAGTTCTGGGACTGTCCTTTTGGCATAAAACCTCAGGACTTGAATATAGATCTATGCACACGGAAACACTCATCATAATGGTTGCACGGATGGGAAGGAAGCAGTGTGGCACCCAGAGACCTAGGTCTTCGTTCCTAATTTTTGTGTGTGACCTTGAGCATTCATTTAACCTGTTTCTTCATCTGAGAATAACTGCAAAACAATAATGCCTCTTTGTAGAGTTGTTAGAGTCAAATCAGCTAATGTTGGTGAAAGCACTTTGTAAAATAGTATATAAAAGTCCACTTGGACCATGTTGTCCAATAGGACTTTTTGTAATGATAGAAGTATTCTATATCTGTGCTGTCCAGTATGGTAGCCACTGGCTATAAGCACTTGAAACGTGGATACTGTGACTGAGAGACTGAATTTTCAATTTAATTTTAATTATGGTTTAATTTTTAAAGCCACATGTGGATAATCCAGTGATGGATATTGGGGGTTGGAGGGAGACTTTTTCCTCTCTAGGTTTTAACTGATGGAAAGAATGATTGGAAAAAAAGACCAGTCTTATTAACTGACAAAGTGCTTGTCCAGTAACTTTTCAAGTTTTACTTGGTAAACCTGAATTGCAAAATCCATCTTGAGCCGGGAGCAACGTGGAGGGTAGACCTGCCTGAGGGAGAGACAGGTTAGTCTGTAAGCCTATCCTGTATACTACTCTTTACAGCCAGATCTCAGTCCCTGCAGGACAGCCAGAGAACTGGATGGGAATAATGGCACCTGGCTGGGTGGCTCGGTTGGTCAAGCTTCAACTTGAGCTCAAGTCATGATTTCACGGTTTGTGAATTCGAGTCCCACATAGGTCTCGGTGCTGACAGCTCAGAGACTGGAGCCTGTGTCTCCCTCTCTCTGTCTCTCCCCTGCTCATGTTCTTTCTCTCTCTCAAAAACCTTAAAAACAATTTTAAAAAAATGATTCAGCTAAATAAAGATTTCGTTTAAAAAAATTCCTAGATAGGAATAAGGAAATAGAGGAGATTACAAACAGGTCCAAGAGAGCATTTAATACCCTGTCCCACTGACTTGTAAGCATAGCCCAGTAATTCCCCGGTTCTAACCAATCAGATTGGGAAGCAAAGATAATGTGAGAGTACAAAAGCTCATTTCAGTAGTTAAGAGAAGTGGCAATAAGGATAAAGTTTTCTCCAACCCAGCAACAATTTTATAGGAAATGTGATGGGGTTATTCACACACATTTTTATTTCTCATAGGCAATACAGGCCCTATGGAAGGCACAAGATCTAAAAGGACAGGTGGGTATTAACTGGGTCCTGGTTCTCAGATGCTCCTACCCTGCGAGTCACACCTTTTGCCATCCATGAGATGTGATCATCCTGCAGTGTCAGATCTGGCTTCTTCAGCCCATCCCTTCACTATTTTCTGCCTCCCTCCGTGCTGTGTAATGCCCTTCGCTGGGGACTTCGAGTCCCCCGTTAGTACCAGTAATTCAAAGAAGAGGAATCTTTGCAAGTACAGCTGGAAAGTAGGATTCCAAATCTATGTGGGTATACAGTGGCCTTGTGGCCACTTTATGAGTCACTTTAAGGAGTGACCTTTTTCATTATGTTTAATTTAATCTTAGGTAATAGGCTCACTTCTTTGTGAGCCCCACAATGCAGGGACAGACACACGCTAAAGTGTGTAGAAAAAAGAAAGGCTGGTGGAGTGGGAGAGACAAACTGGGAAACAATTAGTCTAGCCCAAGCTTTCCTCAAGTGGGCTCTGGGTCCCTCCCAGGAGGCTCCCACGAGAAAGAGTTCCTTGGGAAAAGTTTACTGCTCCCAGTCACTCCATGCAATCTCATTTTTGTTTTGGTAATTAGTTGGAAGGAAAAAGCCAGGAATAACAAAAAGGCTAAATTGTGGATATCTGTATTTATTGATGAAAATGTATGTGTGTGTATATTAATACACATGAATAATTAAGGATTTAGTGAATATCTGCCAGCTTATACATTAACCCTTGGCTAATACTTTAGTATTCAGTAAAATGGTTTATATAACTGATGGCTGTTCTTTACTACATGATCTTGGAACACAAAATAGTCCTTATTGATCTTTAAGTTATACTTTATACTTGCCCTCCTGTTTTCAAGATAAGTTTGGATTTTAATATACTTAATCTTTAATAAAAGCAGTTGTGGGTTAAATTAGTAAACCACTGTGAAAAGAAATACCAACTACCTTGTAAAATATCTAAGTTCAGTGTATAATGATTGGCAATTCAGTAGTTTGATCATAAATATTAACTAGTTTATAAACTTAAGGCAACACTTTTAGAATCTTTTTCTTAAGCTGAGTTAAAAAAATTTGTAACTCTGAGTAACACCAATACTACCTAGCCTTCATTCCAGATGCCATCTTTCCTGCCTTTTATCATAACGATGAGCATTTAGGGGAAAAAATTGCATCTGAATCAAATACTTAGGAATCAATCATAGCTTCTTCAAGAAACTTTCCTGAGAAATGTAATGATTTCAGACTTCTACAACTATTCAGCAGGCCTTAGAGAAAGCAGCTAGCTAATAAGCGTAAGAGTCAAACAGCCTGGGGTTTGCTTAACTCTGCCTGTTGCTGACTGTGAGACCTTGGCAAATTACTTAACTTTCCTGAGCCTTAGTTTCAGCTGATTATAACGGGAATAATAGTAATATCTATTAATAGCCTAGGACTATTGTGAAGATTAAATGTAAAGGGCTGGGCAGTTTCTGGAACTCATCAGTGGTACAGAGCATACCCTTCCTTTGATTTGCTTTTAGCCAGTTTAAACTCCCCTTTTTCCCCCTTCCTAAATACTTAGTCTAGCAATATACCATGAAGGATAATTTCAATCTGTATTTTGACATCTATTAGGGTGGGGGAACTAAAACGTCTATTTATTGACATCTTTTACAGCATGTAAGATAGTGAGCTGTACAGAGAATGTATTTTCTAAAAGGCTTATATAATTAAATGAACAATAAACTAAGCAGATGGTTGTTAAATATTCTGCAGGCATTCAACAGTATGCCCACTGCGTGTGTTAAGAATGAAAGTGTAAGAAGAGCAACAGTCCCAGGATTAAGTCTTTGTGAACTCTAATTTTTAGAGGAGGAAAGGCTAGCAAAGAAGCATGAATGTGTCCAGTGAGAAAAGGAAAATCCAGAGAAACAAAGGGAGAAGAATGTCTCTTAGAAAGTTGTGAACTGGTAAAAACTGTTAAGAGTTCACAATGAAGACTGATTTCATTTCATGGGATTTGTCATTATGGAAGTCATTACTAACTCTGAAAAGAAGACCATCAGTTGATTGGAGGAGATGAAGGGTAGATGGAAAATAGGAAGTGAGAATCTGGAGAGGGTGTGGAAAGACAATTCTTGGGAAGAAATTTGCTTTAAAGGGAGTGGAGACCTGGGGCAGTAACTAAAGGATAAGACAGTTGGAATTTTTTGTTGATTTGTTTTTATAAGTTTTATTTAAGTAATCTCCACACCCCAGGTGGGCCTCGAACTCATGACCCCGAGATCAAGAGTCACGTGCTCTTCCAACTGAGCCAGCCAGGTGCCCCTGTTGATTTGTTTGTAAAATATGTTGATAGGAATTTCTTTTCCTCAACTATCTCACAGTAAGTTACATACACAATGATAAAAATGTTAACAGCTGAGCAAAGTAAGAATATATGTCTTTTTTCAGTACCTAGACATAAACCAACTCATTCTGTCACTGCACTTACCATCCTCTGGAGCATGCTTATACTCTTTGTCTTCCATCACTTCATAGTCAAACCCAAGAAGATCAATGGGGATGGTGTGTTTCCTGGCATAGTTCTGCTGGGCACCGGTCAGGAAGGCTTGTGTGAAGAAGAAGCCAGAAAGCCAGAAGACTGGAGGAGGGCCAACCTCATACCATTGCTGTGGTGTCAAAGCACACATGTTCTCAGGCAGTAGCCTTTCAACTTCGAATACAACACTGCTTAATAAAATTGACTCCCCAAGGCACCCCCTCTTATCTTTTAGGTAGATTCATAAATGAGCACACACTTTGAGGAATAAAAAGCTATACTGTCAAGGTTTTAAAAAGATACTTAATATTCAGCGTTTGTTCTGACTTCAATTTCTTATCTATTACACCAGCTAAAGTATCACACTGTGGGTAATACATGCTTAGTGATTCCCTCCAAAAAGCTCCATGTTTTAGCAAATATCTAGTATATGTTATTGCACATACATCATGTTACATAGTTGAATAGAAGAGATTCTTAAAACATCTGGTAATGTTTTTTCCACTTTTTTCCCCTCTCTAGTCATTAGTGTCCAGTAGACTATTCCTTTGGATGTTTCCCCACCTACTTTACCAAAATACAATGAAGTCCAACCCATGGAAACAATTATTATACAAGGGACTTCCAAAAGAAACAGGGTAGTGAGAGCTTAAGATTTTTATAAATATCAAGATATCTACATACTGTTTATATCCTTTTTTTTAGATATCTTAATAAGCTAATTGAGTACTAACTTTAAGCAGTAAGTTATAGAAGTCTAATGAATTTCAAGACCTTTTCCCTGTTAGAGTGCAAGGTACAGCCTTCATCTTTCAAGAACAATCTTAACGCTTTAGTATCAACTCTAGTGTAACAAAAGGCCTGTGTTATGGAAGGGAAGTTTAGTCATTTTATCCCTGCAGAAATTTCATCATAGGCAGTTTTTTGATGCATTATGTACAGTATCAAGGAAATTAATCAATACTTCTAGTGACTATAATTGTTAATAAGAACATAGTTAAGCACCAATATTACCAAATAATTAGGAGGCAGTCTTCTGCCCACTCAACATTTCCAAGGCAGTTAGCCATTAAGATTATTATTGTCTTGGGCTGAACCAGCAATCTAGTGATTTCATGACCTGGAAGAATGCCGGACAAGGAAGAGATCAGGCTTCTTGCTAGTAACTTGTCTGGCTTTCAAAGGTTGTCCATTCTAGGAATCTATTTTAATGCTTAGTATTTAATGGAAAAATCAACATAGCCAGTTGTTTTCCCTCTTCAAATGTCACCAATTTGAATGTCTAAGTTTACTGAAGACCACCTGCTCCTAAAGTAGCTTTCAGAGATTTTGCTTCCAACATTAGTATTTGACAGTTTAGTGTAACAGTTATAAATCATATGCAGTACTGAGTAGTGGTAATTAGTGCCTGCGATGCACAGAAAAACTAGAGTAATTAGTACTGCTCGCATCAGTCATCCTGATGGAGAAAACGAAATCAAAAGAAACACATAGGATCATTTACATGAACTCACCTGCAAGAATTTTAGTCTTGCAAGGAAGTCATTCACGTAGCTCCCAAGTGGTTTAAGGCTTGGGTATGACTTACCCACCCACATTCCCGGAATCTTGACTTTCAGAATACTGTTAACCACTTCTTCAAGCTCTGTGGACATTACCACAAGCCCCTGAAACACAGAGCCTTGGTTAAAATGATAGTATTGCTTTTGGACAATCTCTTTTTTAATGCCTTTTCCATAATTATCCTTTATTTACAATTGTGATTAGTTAAGGTTGAGTCACATAGCAAAAACCAAAGGGATAATATTCTTTTGCTGCCAGTAAGTCATGCAGTCATTGATCTATTCCTTACGAAAACACTGACAATTTTAATTTTAATAAATTTGAAATATAATCGACATATAACACGGTACAGTTGACCTTTGAACAACATGGGCTTGGACTGCATGGGTCCACATGGATTATTTTCAATAAATGATTGAAAAACTTTTGGAGATCTGTAACAATTTGAAAAAACTCACAGATGTGCCACTTAGCCTAGAAGTACTGAGAAATTTTAGAAAAAGGTGTTTTTGTAAGAATACAGTATAAAATACATATATAATTGTATCTTAATTGACTATTTATGCAATGGCTAAGGCTTCCAGGCATCAGTAGGCGATTAGTTAAGTTTCTGAGAAGTCAGGAGTTACATGTAAATTTTTTACCACATGGGGGTCAAAGCCCCTAAAACCCCATGTTGTTCCAAGTGTCCACTGTATTCATTTCATACCTACATGATGATTTTAATATTTGTATATACTGCAAAATGGTCATAATAAATCTAATGTCATCATACAGTATTTCTTGTGATGAGAACTTTTAAAATTCACTCTCAGCAACTTTCAAATTTGTAATAAAGTATTAACTATTAATAGTCATTATGCTGTACATTGCATCCCCATGACTTTTATAACTCAAAGTTTGTCCCTTTTGATCTCCTTCACTCTTTTGCCCACCCTGGAAAGTCTTAATACTTAGCAACTCACTAGCTATTAAATCACAGCTTAACTTTGACTTAGTTTACTTCCCTATTAAATGGACAACTAAGGGGCACCTGGGTGGCTTGGTTGGTTGAGCATCTGACCTTGGCTCCGGTCATGATCTCAATGGCTTGTAAGTTTGAGCCCCGCGTCAGGCTCTGTGCTAACAGCTCAGAGCCTGGAGCCTGCTTCAGATTCTGTGTCTCCCTCTCTGTCCCTCCCCTCCTCATGCCTCAAAAGTAAATAAATGTTAAATGGACAACTAATACATCTCTGTCCTGCCTTCTTAAAGACCAGTGATTAAGATAAAATTAGAAATATCTCATGAAATAGTTGGAAAAGCTAAAATATCCTGGATTCCAATTGTGAAGTCTAATTGAGATTATCCCATTTTGTTACTTAAGTAAACTCTATGCCCAATATGGGGCTTGAACTCACAACCTTGAGATCAAGAGTTGCATGTGGTACCAACTGAGCCAGCCAGGCACCCCAATCTTCTCCCATTTTGAATCACTGGTGTACAGATGTTAACACTTGAAGGCCCTTGAAAATTATTGCCTCATTGATCTTGCAATTGGGCCAGTTGCCACCATCATTTCTCTTTTTTCTGTAGTTGACAATTTTACTCACAATTAACAAATGGAGAAGATTTTAGAGTAAATTTAATGGGTTCAACATCCACATTTCATTTGTCTTCTTCCCAAACTGACTAAAACAACAGTAAACGGATTTATTTTTTAAGGGCATAAGCCCACAAGTGCAGAAAAAATGAAAGGCAAAATGACAA
Organism: Suricata suricatta; assembly: GCF_006229205.1. Classification (NCBI taxonomy): domain Eukaryota; kingdom Metazoa; phylum Chordata; class Mammalia; order Carnivora; family Herpestidae; genus Suricata; species Suricata suricatta. The sequence continues at coordinate 37,910,655 of NC_043702.1, read as the reverse complement.
CACAATTTTGAGAACTAAATAGCATATGAACTGTTGGTAGATGATGTAGAAGTCAGAAGAAAACCTGATCTTACACTAGCAGAGGAGAAAACTAAGAATCAACTAGATATTACTGCATACTGATATTACTGGGCCTACATGACAGTGAGGAGTGGAAGGTGGTACTAAATTAGAAAAAGGTCATTGAAATGTGGCTTAAAAAACAGATTCCTGGGACTTCTTTCACAAATCTGCACATCCCCTACCTTGAATCAGGTAATGAAATGCTCATTCAAGGAAAGGAAAATGAAGAAATCCCTGGAGGCATGCCAAGCTCAGTTGGGGTCCCACTGCCATCCTGAAGCTGGGAATTCAGTGAATGCCTGTACACTGAGATGCTGAGATTCTGGAGGCCTCTTCCCCTTTCTCCCTGAGGCCAGGACTTTTCTCTCTCAGGTGGGATATAGGAAGAACCAGGTCTAGGTGGGAAACAGGATGCTGAATGCTTCTTAGCCAAACAGCGCAGCCAGATTAAACGACACCCAGTCTGGTAGATTCCTCTTTCAATAATAACTCATATTCAAGTACTTTTCTCCTCCTCAAATGCTACTATTAGAAACAAATTCAGCTGGACTAGTTCAGTAGCATAAATGGTCTCTGCCTGCATTCTTGTTCCCCTATAGTCCTTCCTGCAGTGGTCTGAGTGAACTTTTAAACATGTAAAAGAGATCATTTCACTTCACTGCTTACAAGCCTCTGAAGACCTCCCCTTACTTTTACACTTTCGAATAAAATTCATGATCTTAACCATGGCCAACAAGTCCATCATGAGTCTGTGGCTTCCATTCTCTGTTCTACCATTTCCCTCATGCTCCCTGCACTCTAGCCACACAAGCCTTCCCTACTGAGTTCCCAGACCATGCCAAGCTGGTTCTCATGGCCTTTGCACTTGCTGTGTCCCCTGCTCAAATGCTGTGTGCTTTGCCCTTAAGTTCAGGCCTCTGCTCAAGGGTGAGCTTCCCAGAGGAGCCTGACTCAACATGATGAATGAATGTCCCACCCAACCCTCTCTACTCTCTTATTTATTGTTTCCCATGGCACTTAACACTTAATGAAATTATATATTTTTTTAAATTTTTGTCTCCTGTATAAAAACTTAAGCTCTCTGAGAGCAATGGCTTTGTCTTTCTTACTCCTTAACACGTTCTCATAGCATGTATCCTATCTAACAAACTATGCTACCTAACATACTCCATACTTAATTACCCACTTCTTAACTGTCACCCCCAGAATCCTATCTGTCCTTCAAGGACAAGGATTTTGTTTCTATCTGCAGAATGAAGAACAGTGCTTGCATACAATCTCTCCCCAATAAACATTTGCTGAGTAAAATAAATGATACGTTTATTGCAGTGATTTTTCTTTGGTATATTTCCCCTTACCTTGATTGCTTTTTGAATGTTAATGCATGATTCCCGTATGGTCTGCAACAACTTATTGAATCGCCCCATCTCTTGGACGAGCACAGTGTTCATGCTCTGAGTGTAAGTTGTTGGGTATCTCCTCATTGCAGCCTCAACATCAAAGTTGTTTGGAAGTTTACCCAAGATATCACCTGCAACCTCATTTACTACTTCATCTGATGATTTTGCACCAGCATCTACTGAACGAGACTGTAAAGAAATCAAACGAAAAGTCCAAAATTTTCATAAAGGTCTAGGAATTGTTGCATAGGAAATCTTCTAAGGTAAATGTTTTAAAAATGAGTACCACTCTATTATACCGATGATTCTTCTCTATTCAAGTGGTGGAAACAGGCATGAGAGGGCAGAGGTTCAGGAGAAAACCATTGTTAGGGAGGAGGTAGAAGAGAGCATGGACAGCGTTTACAGGCCAAAGAGGCAAACATGCTGTACATTGTGCTGTCTGGGTCAAGGGGGAGGAGTGGATGCTGTGGGCAGAGGGAGGAAAAGCATTTATGTTGATGGGGTAGTGGAGGGACAAGGGATATTAAAACCCTGAAGAAGGAAGTCTGATCTTGCTTTGAGAAAGCTTGCCACAAAATATATTTGCCAATAACTCTGGTGCCTACGGGTTGCCAAAAGCAGAGATATAGTTTTGTCCTTGAACCAGGAGGGCAAAGAAATAAGCTCGTCTTCTTTCAGTAGTTAGAAGAGTTATGGAGAAAGGCAGACTTTAGTGATTCGCACTGGGAGAAAGGAAGGGGAATTTCATTTCAATTTTTATTTTTTATGTTCATAGTGGCAGGGTGTAAATGAATCTATATTTTCTGGAAAAATCATTTAAATCCTCAGAATAAATGCATGTGTGTGCATGCGCACACACGCTTAGAGAAAACAAGCACAATTAGAATATAAATGAATATATCTCATATTTTTTCAGCCCTAAGAAATTGTATATAGGCCTATTTTCAGATTTGTAATAGTAACAATTCCCAACTCCAGTAGAATGTTCTAATTTCTTTGCTATCCTAACTTTTAAAGATATTTAAAATCCATAATGCGAAAGTTTTGTCATTGTTAACTTGTTCTCCAAACTTGCTCTTCTGGTCTCTCTGCCTCTGAATTGTGGTAAACCAATGTAGAATCACCACACTACTTGCCTGCCCATTATTATAATTGTACTTGCCAATTTGAGTCTGAGGGTATTAAAAGAGGCTGTTTAATTACATACTGAGAAGATACCCCATGTGTATTTAAACTTATTTGTTTGGTTCTGAGTCATTTTCTGTTGGAACGAACCCACTCTTTTATGTTTTCTGTAATGTGGCACACCCCATCAACTTTAAATAAAGCCAAAAGACACTATAAATGTCCTGTTTTCAGACTACTATGTACATGTGTCTAATATTCCCAAAGACCCACTTATTCATGTCTCTACATATTCTTTTGTACTCAGGCAGTGACTGACTTTTACTGGTATTAACATGTAAAAATGGGCATAAAAATAGTCTCTGTCCTTTTTGCTTATTAGAAAATGTCATCTTACAGTAGACCAGAGCTAGGAGTTCCATGGGCTTTTCCATCAAGGATAGCACACCATTTTATCCTCCTAATCCGTTTCTTCTAGTCTCCTTTTCCCCCAGTATCTCTTGTTATCTGCCCTTGTAGGTCCTATCCCATCTTCAGAATCTAGAAAGAAGCTCTATGATTCAGAACACAGATTCTGGGGCCAAACTAGTGAGAATTAGACTGCTTGGCTTTGATTCCTGGATTGAAGTTGTACTGGTTGACCTTGAGCAAGCTACTTAATCATTCTGTATTTGTTTTCTAGCTGTAAAGGGGGAATAGTTAGCCCTTACTTCAAAGGACTGCTGTATGCATCACACTGTTATACATGAAGAACTTAGAACAGCATTAGCATATAGTCAGTACTTTGTATATTAACTATTACCATTATTACTCTGGGATTCCATAAAAGTAAAAAGATAAGGTAGAATTCAGTTAGTGGGATAATTCACTTGATCAAGTAAGCATTCTTATTAAAATTTTACTCAGTCACTAAGGGAACTCTTGTCATTTGGACTAATTTGCTTTCAAAAATAAAAAACAAACAACTGAGCACATCTTCTGAAGGGCAAAAATACAAGAGAAGATCTGTTAATTGAAGAGCAAGATTAAATACTTTTCATTCAAATGTACAGACTTGTGCCCATGGCATGCTGAATTCTAATGCCTTAGATTACTCTCTGACATGCCCTTACATTTATGCACTTGCAAATGGATTGCATGTCTGCAAGGTATCAGCTGTATTTTTCTCTTCAACCTTTTTATACATTTTATACTTACTATTGCAATTTTATTCTTTTTTTTAACAGTAGTATATAATTCCTTTTTATGTTTATTTATGCGAGAGAGAGAGAGAGAGAGAGAGAACGCCTATGGAAGAGGGGCAGAGGATCTGAAGTGGGCTCTGTACTGACAGCAGAGAGTCTGATATGGAGCTCAAACTTAGGAACCAAAAGATCATGACCTGAGCTAAAGCTGGACCCAGGCGTGCCACAGTTATATTCTTTAAATATTATGTAGGGGTGCTTTGGTGGCTCCATCAGTTAAGCATTGGACTCTTTATGTCAGCTCAGGTCAGGATCTCACAGTTGTGATATTGAGCCTAAGCATGGAGCCTACTTGGGATTCTCTCTCTCTGTCTCTCTCTGCTCCTCCCTTGCTCCAGCACATGTTAATGCTCTCTCAGAATAAACTTTAAAAAATTGGGGCACCTGGGTAGCACAGTTGGTTAAGCATCTGACTTAAGCTCAGGTCATGATCTCACAGTTTGTGGGTTCGAGTCCCGCGTCAGGCTCTGTGCTGACAGCTCAGAGCCTGGGGCCTGCTTCAGATCCTGTGTCTCCCTCTCTCTGCCCCTCCCCCACTTGTGCTTGCTTTCTTAAAAAAAAAAATTAATAAATTCAAAAATAAATAAATGTTATGTAACCTGATAAAATGTTGATGTAAAGGAAACTGTTTCTATGTAAACTAGGCTAAATGTTCTGGAATATTTGAAAAGGTAAGTCATATTAAAAGCTGCTATTGATTTAGTAAGAGACCAGAAAACAGGCAAAATTCTAGATGGATTCTGGCATCAAACTGCTTCCCAAGTATCTTTGATATTACTCCACTTTAAAGGGATTAAAAAGGGACACAGTTTGTGCGAGAAAGGCAAAATGGAACTCCTAGCAGCTGAATGGTACTCAAAGATTCTTTCCAAATCAAACATGGATGGAAAAAAAGAAACACAACTGAAACCATGTGTTCGTGTACTTACTGTTGAAGTTCATATTTAAGGTGCATAGGGATTTTTTTCTTTTCCTGAAAATGGTTCCCCACTTTGACAGAGGGCACACGCTGCTTGGCCAGCGTCCCTTCCAGCCTCAGAGGCCAGTTCCTGTACCGATCACATACCTGTGTGAGAAGAATGTTATCAAACAGCAGTTGGGTTTCCGATTGATCTTTAGTGATATCTGCATTGGCATTCATCCCAAAGATTTCTGGTGCTGGGTTCAGCGGCAGAGTCTTTGTGTATTCGATGTAGCTTTTGTGCTGCAAAGATGAAAAACCAAGAGTCAGGAGGTTAGAAATCAATTATCCTGTAGAACTTTCTCACTGGAAAGAGATAATTTTCAATACTCCAGTTATTGAGTGGATGAGCCTGTGAAACTGGACACCGAATGCTTTCATTTTCTTTCAACCTGGGGCAAAGTTTTTTTTTTTTTTTTTTTTAAGGACACATTTAGGGAGAAAAAGGAAACATTCCATACAATTGGAATGGATTTCAAAATGGAGAGAGGAATATCTCAGCCATCTCATTTAGAAAACTTATTCTGGAGAAATTTTTCTGTGCCACATTTGCAGATGATTGGTCTTAATTTATTACAATAATTTTCTTTTTACTCTGATTTTCCTGTTTATTTTTGTGATAAATCCATGTAATTCAGCAAAGTAAAAACTACTTGAATTTTTATTATGCTGACATAATCATCATTAACATATCATTTTATGTATATGCGCACATATATTTGATCTATATGGGCTTCTGTCAAAATCGCATACCTTTCTTCATGCGCATGTAACCATACACTCATATATATACATGGTGGGTGCGGGTGGAGTTAGTCACGGATGGTTTTTTGAAACAGGTCATGTCACATATACCTGATTTCATCCTGCCTTTTTCTCACTTGACAGTTCATCACTGGAGATCTTGATACCCGCGTCCCCACACGTGTTGACTTGCTCCACTCACTCAGGGACCTAAGCTCTGGGACTGGTTTTCTCTTCATCCCTATTGACATCTGCTCTTGGCTAGCATTCATCCAAATAGATGGTGGGGTTCTGGTATGTACCTCTGTTGCAGGTGATCATATGTTTAGTTTTCAATATGTATCATTTTGACTTTTAGAAATAAAATAAGAACTAATTCAATTATCCTGGCAGTCCCCAGAAGTCTGGGGACTTCTATCTATCACTGTGTGATCACCTGAGGGCAGATACCACATCTTCCACTGGGGAGGCCTGGAAAAAATAGCAGAAGGAAATGGACTCTTGCAGCAGCGGGTTCTAACTCTCTTCCCTTTTCCACCCATGTGGCCTTGGGCGAGTCACTGACTTTAGTGAACCTCTTTTCTCACTTGTAAAAAGGACAGAATAATAATGGCAATGTTAATTTGATGCTCTAGTGAGATAAATACCTGTACTGCATGTAAATAATTAAGCATGCTCTAAATGCTAACTATTATTGTTAATGTCCGTTTATAACCCTTCTCATGTGTATTTCCATTTTAATTAGGGGACATGTCTTTCTACCCAAAGGACTGAATTCATGACCATAGGATTTCGGGTCACTGAAGAAGCTATTCTCAGGTGAGTGCTATTTCTGATACTCCTCCCATTACAGACAACAGGAAACCACTAACTGCACCTGTGCATGGGGTTTGTTCTGTTCCTAGAAGACTGAAAACAATACACCATAGTTAACAAAAAACCAAGGCCTCTGGGGGGAAAAATCACCATTTTATCACAGGAGTTTCATATTTTACTTCTTTTAGTTTTACTTTTTATAAAAATGTTTATTTTGAGAGAGCCAGCAGGAGAGGGGCAGCAAGAGAGGAACAGAGCATCCAGCGTGGGTCTCACGCTGACCTCCGCAAGCCTGCTCTAGGGCTTAAACTTGCAAACCACTAGACCGTGACCTGAGCCAAAGTTGGCCACTCAACCGACTGAGCCACCCAGGCGCCCCAGCTTTTAGTTTTCTTGAAGGTCATACTTACGTCACCAGAAGGAGGGACAAAATAGATGCCACTTGAGTCGAACTTGTAGCCTGGATTTTGAACTAATTCTGTGCTGAAGAATTTGTTTAGGATGCTCCGCAGCGTGCGCCGGTCCCAGTCGTCGGTCACCCTGCCTCCGTAATTGCACTCCCCCGTCATGTACCGCAGAGCGTCGTAGGGCAGCTCCTAGAATCGAGAGTTCAAGTCCCTCAATCAGCTAAGAGTTATCAGCAGCACATTATGCAGAGCTGTTTCCTGTTTGTACATGTTATTAAACTGCTTACAAAAATGTGTACTAAACACAATGCCCCTTTATATACTTCTCTGCTAATTTCTATTTCCTCCAAGGTCTTTGTCTCCTTCTACGGTTTATCATTTTCATTCAGTCAATGCAGAGAACAGAATTAATCTATTAACTTGTGCACACACTCACTCAAGCAACGCTAATGGACCACCTACTATGTGCCAGACACAAAACGAGACCATAATCCCATCTTTGAAAACCTAGCATTGCTGAGTGACATTCAAAACATCCACTATAATTCAGAGATGATCAGTGTTAATTTCCTTCACCTTTTTAGATCCCTGCAGACTTTGGCAATTGCAATCACTTTAGATATAATTTTGCATGTAATTTTTCACGAAATCTCCTATTATGAGATACTTTTTACCTTTTCATGAAGTGCTCTTTAAAATATTTGAATAACCATCTTTTATATTGAACACATCAGTTACTTCTAATTTTCTGTTTTCTGTTTTGTTAAATATACATTTCCTAAAATTTCTAATGATTCTTTAGTCTAGATTTCTGAAAAAGAAATTACTATATCAAAAGTAAGGAGTTGATGAAAGGCAACTGAATAATGTCACCAAACTGCTTTTCTGAAAGACTGCAGTTTTAAAAGTTTTGCTAATGGTTGCCCAAAGATAATTAATATTGTGTTATTTTGCATTTCAAGAATATCAGTGAAATTCATCATTTTCCTCCTGTTTAATAACATCTGTTCTATGAACTAACCTCTACCCATTCTTTCAATTAAAGTTTTAATAGCTTTATTTTATTTGTATAAACTGTTTTATAATTTGTCCTTTATAAAAAATTTTAAAATGTTTTTATTTATTATTGAGAGAGCATGAGCATGGGAGGGGCAGAGACAGAGGGAAACACAGAATCTGAAGGAGGTTCCAGATCTGAGCTGTCAGCACAGAGCCTGACACGGTGCTCAGATTTACAAACTGCAAGATCATGACCTGAGCCAAAGTCAGACGCTTAAACGACCGAGCCACCCAGGGGCCCCATAAGTTGTCCTTTTTAGTTAAATTTGTAGAAACAATTTTCCTTTCACTTTGCTTTTTCATTATATTCTCTGGTATGAGGATGTAAAATGTTTATGAGTGTAAAAGCACTGATTGTTCATCTTGCAATTTCTTTTCTCACCAGCATAAATACTTACACAACCACCAACAATATAGGGAATTATCATTATAACTGCCCTCAACAAAACTGAGCATTATCATTTAGGAGAAAAAGTTGACATTAGACAATAACATTGTTTTTAGATTGCTTTTAAAGATTTAAAAAAATTTTAAAAATAATCTCTACACCCAACGAGGGGCTTGAATTTAACAACCCCAAGGACAAGAGTTGCATGCTCTAACAACTGAGCCAGCCACCCGTTTTTTAAATATATTTTGTTTTTTTACTGCTATATAATTGACAGGTAACATATTAATTTGAAGTATATGACGATTTGATATTTGTATGTATTGTGAAATGATCACCATAATGTCTATTTAACATGTCATTACACATCATTACACTTCTTTTTCATGTAATGAGAACTTGTAAGATCTACTCTCAGCCACTTTCAAATATGCAATACAGTGTTAGTAACTATAGTCACCATCCTGGACATTATATACCTGAAGTTATATTTTTGATATTGACATTTTTAAAATATTTATTCATCATTTGTATTTATTTTGCTAAATTACCTACTCTGTTTTTTTTAAAGTATATTTATTTATTTTGATACAGTCAGGGAGGGGCAAAGAGAGAGGGAGAGAGATAATCTTAAGAACCCGGGAGATCATGACATGAGCTAAAATCAAGAGTCAGATGCTCAACTGACTGAGTAACCCAGCTGTCCCCCTACTCTGCTCTTGTGTTTTCATTTGAATGATTATAATTATTATATTATTATAAGTTCTTTTTACAGATACTAAATCACTTTGTCAGATAAATTTTAGCTACCTCTTCAATTTTCACGTGTCTTTTATTTTTATGATGTGTAATTATTTATGGTCTTTTCAACATAGCAGTGTGTTTTTTGTTTGTTTGTTTATTCCATTTAAATTCTGGTTAGTTAACATGCAGCGCAACACTGGTTTCAGGAGTAGATTCAGTGATTCATCACTTACCTACAACACCCAGTGACATCACAAGTGTCCTCCTTCGTACCCATCACCCCTGTAGCCCATCTCCCCCCCTCCCCTAGGCAGCCCGCATTGTTCTCTGTCATTAAGAATCTCATATGGTTTGTTTCCCTCTCTTCTCTTCACCACCCCCCCTTTTCCATATGTTCATGTGTTTTGTTTCTTAAATTCCACATATGAGTGAAATCATGTGGGATTTGTCTTTCTCTGACTTATTTTGCTTACCATAATACACGCTAGGTCCCTCCACATCATTGGAAATGCCAAGATTTAATTCTTTTTGAAGGCGGAGTAATATTCCATTGTATAAACTACATCTTCTTTTTCTTTTAGTTTTTTTTTAGGTTTACACTCAAGTTAGTTAGCATACAGAATAATGCTTGTGGGAGGAGATTCCAGTGATTTGTCACCTTCATATAACATCCCGTGCTCATCTTAACAAGCATCCTCCCCAATGCCCCTCACCCATTTAGCCCATCACCCCACCCACAACCCCTCCAACAACCCTGTTTGTTCTCTATATTTAAGAGTCTCTTATGGTTTATCTCCCTCCCTGTTTTTAAATTATTTTTGCTTCCCTTCGCTTATGTTCATCTGCTTTGTATCTCAAATTCCACATGAGTAAAGTCATATGATATTTGTTATCTTCTAATTTCACTTAGCATAATACACTCTAGTTCCATCCACATAGTTGTAAATGCCACGATTTCATTCTTTTTGATGGCTGAGTAATATTCCATTATATACATAAACCACATCTTTATCCATTCATCTCTTGGTGGACATTTGGGCTCTTTCCATACTTTGGCTATTGTTGATAGTGCTATTATACACATTGGGGTTCATATGCCCCCTCAAAAGAGCACACCTGTATCGTTTGGATAAATACCTAGTAGTGCAATTGCTGGGTCATAGGGTAGTTCTATTTTTGAGTTTTTGAGGAACCTCCATACTGTTTTCCAGTGTGGTTGCACCAGTTTGGATTCCCACCAGCAGTGCAAAAGAGATCCTCTTTCTCTGCATCCTCGCCAACATCTATTGTTGCCTGAGTTGTTAATGTTAGCCATTCTGACTGGTGTGAGGTGTTATCTCACTGTGGTTTTAATTTATATTTCCCCCCATGATGAATGTGTTGAGCATTTTCTTCATGTGTCTGTTACCCATCTGGATGTCTTCTTTGGAAAAGTGTCTATTCATGTCTTTTGCCCATTTCTTCCTGGGATTACTTTTTGGGTGTTGAGTTTAAGTTCTTTATAGATTTTGGATGCTAATCCTTTATCTGATATGTCATTTGCAAGTATCTTCTCCTATTCCATCAGTTGCCTTTTAGTTTTGCTGATTGTTTCCTTCACTGTGCAGAAGGTTTTTATCTTGAGGAGGTCCCAATAGTTTATTTTTGCTTTTGTTTCCCTTGCCTCTGGAGATATGTTGAGTAAGAAGTTTCTGTGTCTGAGGTCAAAGAAGTTGCTGCCTGCTTTCTCCCCTATGATTTTGATGGCTTCCTATCTTATGTTTAGGTATTTTATTAATTTTGAGTTTATTTTTGTATACGGTATAAGAAAGTTGTCCAGGTTCATTCTTCCGCAGGTTGCTGTCCAGTGTCCCCAGCACCATTTGCTGAAGAGACTGTCTTTATTGCATTGGATATTCTTTCCTCCTTTGTCAAAGATTAGTTGGCCATATGTTTGTGGGTCCATTTCTGGGTTCTTTATTGTGTTCCATTGATTTGAGTATCTGTTTTTGTGCCAGTACCATACTGTCTGAATGATTATATTTTTGTAATACAGCTTGAAGTCCGGGAATGCGATGCCTCCAGCTTTGGTTTTCTTTCTCAGGATTGTTTTGGCTATTTGGGGTTTATTCTGGTTCCATACAAATTTTAGGATTATTGTTCTAGCTCTGTGAAAAATGCTGGTGTTATTTTGATAGGAATTACACTGAATATGTAGATTGCTTTGGGTAGTATCAACATTTTAACAATATTTGTTCTAATCCAAGAGCATGAAATATTTCTCCATTTTTTGAGCGTCATCTTCAATATCTTTCATAAGCTTTTTATACTTTTCAGTGTATAGATTTTTCACCTCATTGGTTAGGTTTATTCCCTATTTTATGGGTTTTGGTACAATTGAAAATGGGATCAATTCCTTGATTCTCTTTCTGCTGCTTCATTATTGATGTATAGGAATGCAGCCAATTTCTGTGCATTGATTTTTTATCCTACGGCTTGGCTGAAGTCATGGGTCAGTTCTAGAAGTTTTTTGGTGGAATCTTTTGGGTTTTCCATATATAGTATCATGTCATCTGCAAAGAGTGAAAGTTTGACTTCCTCCTTGCCAATTTGGATGCCTTTTATTCCTTTGTGTTGTCTGACAGCTGAGGCTAAGGCTTCCAATACTATGTTGAGTAACAGTGGCAAGAGTGGACAGTTTCTGTCTTTAGGGGGAAAGCTCTCAGTTTTTCTCCACTTAGGATGATATTAGCCATTGGTCTTTCATCTATGGCTTTTATGATCTTGAGAAATGATTCTTCTATCCCTATTTTATTGAGGGTTTTTATCAAGAAAGGATGCTGTTTTTTGTCAGATGGTTTCTCTGCATCTATTGAGAGGATCATGTGGTTCTTGTCCTTTCTTTTATTAATGTGATGTATCATTATTGATTGTTTTGTGGATATTGAAACAGCCCTGTATCCCAGGTACAAATCCCACTTGGTCGTGGTGAATAATTCTTTTAATGTATTGACGGGTCCAGTTGGCTAGTATCTTGTTGAGGATTTGCATCCATGTTCATCAGGGAAATTGATCTGTAGATCTTTTTAGTGGGGTCTTTGTCTGGTTTTGGTAATGCTGGCCTCTAAGAATGAGTTTGGAAAAAAAAAAAAAGAATGAGTTTGGAGGTTTTCCTTCCATTTCAATTTTTAGAACAGCTTCAAAAGAATAGGTGTTAACTCTTCCTTAAATGTTTTGTAGAGTTCCACTGGAGAGCCATCCGGCCCTGGGCTCTTGTTTTCTGAGAGGCTTCTGATTACTAATAAAAATTTATTTACTTTTATGAGTCTGTTCGAATATTCTATTTCTTCTTATTTCAGTTTTGGTGTTCATATGTTTCTAGGAATTTGTCTATTTCTTCCATATTGCCCATTTTATTGGTGTTTATTGCTCATAATAGTCTCTTACTATTATTTGTGTTTCTGCAGTGTTGGTTGTGATCTCTTCTCTTTCACTCTTGATTTTATTTGGGTCCTTTCCTTTTTCCTTTTGATCAAACTGTCTAGGGGTTTATCAACAGTCCTTACTTCTTAATTTTTTTTAATGTTTTTAATTTATCTTTGAGAGCACGCAGGCAGGGGAGGGTCAGAGAGAGAGAGGGAGACACAGAACCCGAAGACAGGCTCCAGGCTCTGAGCTAGCTGTCAGTACAGAGCCTGACACGGGGCTCAAACCCATGAACCATGAGATCATGACCTGAGCTGAAGCTGGACGCTCAACCGACTGAGCCACCCAGGAGCCCCCTTACTTCTTTTCTTAGGCTACAAGACCTCCCTTTTAAATCTCAGACATTCTCAGGTTTCTCTTAACACTTTAACAATTCACAAATCTCTGGATTTTGTTCACTTTCTTCTCTTGGGCTTTATATCTGTATGCCAAGAGATTAGTAGATATACTTCCCAGATGTATAAATATAAGAGAATGAAATAATTGCCCCTCCCCCCATCCCCATTCCACTAATCCACCTGCTGTAAACCTGTTAACTCCTAGGACTATTCCCTGTCTGGATTAACGAATGGAACCTCCACCTACCAGACCATAAAACTAACATCAACCAAGACTTCTCCCTTTACCATTTAATATTATGTCATTTCAGTTCTTTTTCCTATATATCTACTGTATCTCTACAATGTTCCTCATCCTAGCTCAAATGCTTTAATTTAAACTCTTATCATTTCTTGCCTCGGTTTCATGATAGTCCCCTGTATTAGTTTCCTCAGGCTCCTGATAGTTGGCTTAAAATAAGAAAAATTTATTGTGTGATAGTTCTGGAGGCTAGCAATTTGAAGTGAAGGTGTTGGCAAAGCCATACTCCTTCCAAGCTTCTAAGAGGATCCTTCTCTGCCTTTTCCAGTTTCTGGTAGCCCCAGGTAAGTGATTTTATAAAATGCAAAAATTCTCCTAAAAGTGCACCAATAACAATAGAATAACCCCCAAATCCATTACATGCCATATAAGTATGCTCCTTGCCATTAACCAAATCTTTTCACTTGTTTGCCGCTTTTTAGAACCTGTTATTGTTCTTTCACACTGAAAACCTCTATGCATTCAGCCCTGGCTACCCCTCCTCACACCCAGCAGAGTTGCTTGCCTCCTCGTTTATGTCTCTGTCTTTAAATAGTGAGGGCAACCAAATGTACTACTGTCCAAACTGGAACACTCTGAGAGTGATCATGGGCATTAGAGACTTACTATTCTATGATTTTAAAATGGTATGTTGACAGATCTATTCTACTATATTGGTAGACTAAGTAGCTCTACTCAAACACTGCTTTCAAAATAAGATTATTTCTTAAATAATTAAGAAATGGAAGCAAAACATTTTATGATTATTCTAAGAGCGTATACACAGAATATACTTTTCTTGCTATATATTCACATACTTTAACTTCTTAAATATATTTGTTTCAGATAATGTCTCTGATAGTTTCCCAAAGAATGTAATTTTCAATATGGTCTCAATGTTTTAAATTTTAAATATTATTGTCTATAATATTCTACAAAGCTTCATTTTATGGTTACTAAATTTTAAATTGCTGGCATTTTTAATGGACTATACTATTTTAAATTAGAATATACTCTATAGGTCCTTGAACAGATTGCTAAATACACTAGAAAGAGCCCCTCCTTTTTATTTTTTGTATTGAAAAGAATAACTATGTTAGCTCAAAAACTTCTGCAGGCACTATATCACTACATTTTGGTCTCCAATCCCAGCATCTTTTTTATATACAAATATTCCTACAAGACAGAAATTCATCAAATTTTTGCTTCTTTTTAAATGCTTTACCAATTTTAAATGCTGCAAAGTCAAAGGCCTCTCAACTCATTTCATTTGCGTACAGAATATGAGTCTGTCCAATGAAACACAGATCAGATCAAAGATCCTTTTGTGTCATGTGAGCTCTTGATAGTTGTTTTTTCTTTGCCTTTGTAGAGATAGAATTCAATACCTTCCTGTTTATAGGTCTTTAAAAAGTTATCCCAAGGTACTAAAAGTTTCAAAAATTAAGTTTTTTGGATACTCTGAGATTGATTGATTTAACAATTTCCAACTAATTTTGAACAAACTTCTAACAAAACTTGGAGGGATTCACTTCAAAAAGCTTCATATCTTGCAAGTCACTTGGATTAACAAGCAGTGCTTCAGAGTTGCAAACATGCTAAAAATCCAACTGATAGACAAATAGCAAAAAGAGAAAATGGGGTGTGTGTGTGAAAGAGAGAGAGAGAGACAGGCAGACAGAGAGAGAACTGTAGGGGATGGCCTCAAGAATTTGTTCTCTCCTCACAAATGGCTCAAATTCTACAATAATAGCACAATAAAATTTCCTTAAAAATAAAGTCATGCTCCAGAACAGAGGGAAATTAATCTGTATCTTCATTTTGGAGCCTGGTTGGTTTATGGTCTTCTTGAATCCTTTGCAAAATAACATAATCACGTCTCAGATTCCTACAGGTGTTTACACGTCAAAAATAAATGATAAAATATAAGTTCCTACCAGGCAGACCAAATGTCCTAACTACCTAGTATAGTGATTATGAAATCCTCTTTTTTTTTTTAATTTTTAAGTGTCTTATTTATTTTTGAGATGGAGAGAGACAGAACATGAGCAGGGAGGGGCAGAGAGAGAGGGAGACACAGAATCCGAAGCAGGCTCCAGGCTCTGAGCTGTCAGCACAGAGTCCAACATGGGGCTCGAACCCACGAGCATGAGATCATGACCTGAGCCAAAGTCGGATGCTTAACCAACTGAGCCACCCAGGCGCCCCATGAAATCCTTTTATAACAATGTACTACCTAATAAGCAGTTGGGAATTATTTTACTATTCATTTTATAAGAGTATAAATTAAGAAGAATTCCCTGCTAAATATTACAAATACAACATGATAAAGAGCGAAATGGATAACGTCCTTGCTGTGATTTTTATGGTACCTCATACTGGTTCAGGAACATGTGGAGTTGCTGTACACTTATTCTTAGGTCAGTCTCATTGAACTCGTAAGGAATATTCCATCCCAGGGGTCCAAATTTCCGTCTCTCTTGTACCAAAGCATGAAAGAAGCAGAGGCCATAAAGCAATTTCTTGAATTCTTCCTATAACGAGAAGAAATGATACCACATCATTTCCCCCCTAACACTGCATTATACTTACCATATGTTAAAATGAAAGTAATTAATTCTTTGTGTTTATAAATATATCCAACCCAAGTACATTAAAACAGAATTACCATAGGCTGTTTAGGAAAAATATGCTCATTTGTACACATGTCCAGTTGGTACACATAGCTATGTACACCAGGTTTTAGGGATCATAGGAAGCTTGTCTATTTAGTGTAACTTTACAGGATTTTGGAAGTTCCAGCTGAAGCATCATGAGGTGAGAAAAATGATTTCTAATGCTCATTTGTACACATGTCCAGTTGGTACACATAGCTACGTACACCAGGTTTTAGGGATCATAGGAAGCTTGTCTATTTAGTGTAACTTTACAGGATTTTGGAAGTTCTAGCTGAAGCATCATGAGGTGAGAAAAATGATTTCTAATGTGTGACCCCAGACCACCATGGAGAAATTTCAAAGACGACAGTTCAAACCAATTAAGCAGCTCTACAGGAAGGACTTCTGGATTGAAACTTTGGACAGTTTCATGACTTTTCCAGTGACTCTGAGCTACTAAGAAGTCTGACAGTTACTTTCAATGGCAAAGCCAGCCTTGAATCAGAGATCAGAATGTATGATGCACTCTCCACAAGAATGTTATAAAATGATCAAAATAGAGCTTGAGTGAGAATTTGTGAAGATTTTCTTGGAAGGGGCAGCTGCTGTGCTGGAAGCCCTCTTGCCCCCCTCCCCAGGGGAGAAAGGAGCATGGGGTCTATCTTCTTAGTCAAAGCTAGTAAGAAGGAATTAATGGGGTGGCTCAGAGAGCTGATGCATGCTCCTTGCAGCTGGGGCAGGATGGAAAAGTGCACAATTTATGCCAGAAAGAGTAGAACAGTCTATGGCCACAAGGTAGTGGATCAGGAGAGGGAAATCAGAGCCCTGCTTCTAAAGGTGGGCCAACCCAGCCTGGAACCCAATGAGTTGATGGGGAGCTGGATGAAGAATGTCATCCAGGGGTCATTTTAAGTGTTTCTTGATCAAAAGGACCTGTGTTACAGGGTGAGAAAATTCCAACAGGAAGAGCCTGTATCAAGTGAATGATGAGACTCAACAGCCGAGGGGGGGCATGAGCAGTCAGCTGATGGATGGAGTACAGTTAGAGGAGTCCAGAAGGGGAGTCCAAGGAGAACCCACGAAAAGACTCACAAGAGAAAAAAAATCAGCTTTAAACCCCTGTCAAGCCCAGAGAGCTCCAAGCAATAGCAGCCCAGGACCAGAACTTCCACTCCATGCTGCCATGCGGCTGTACACACTCCAACCTGAATGGTCAGACTCAGCAACCATCATTACAAAAAGAAAGATACCAACTCCATCTTCCCCAATGGCACGAAGCCCACTGACAGGGCCTAGGTAAGTTCCTGGAGAGTTGAAGCCTGTATTTTAAATAACGGTAAGTATTGATTAACATATTACACTGCACTTTCTGATTTCTGAAGCAAGGCTGGCTTTGCAAATTACAATGACTATAAGTCATTTTATTACCTGACAGGAACCAGAAAAGCCATGATGCTGCCCAAAGTTTTGTCCAAGGGCAGGTGGAAATTTTGCCTGTGGAATAAACTGAAACAGGGAGTACAGACAAAACCAAAGTAGCATCAGTTTAATCCAAGAGGTGGGAAAAAGCAAAGTGACACATGCTGTGTAGAATCTGGAACCATTTTAGATCTGATACAGAGCAGCGCAAATTGGTGAGTGTGCTGATGACGTGAAAGCCAGGTGCTCAGCACAGAGGAGGTGACACACACATATGGGAGGAGGGAAAGTAAGCAAGAACCCTGGGCAGATGGACTGAAGTTGGATATATGTTACAAACCCATTACTTCTAGAATATGTGAATGAGTATGTATGTGTGCATGCACTCATCTGGATGCATGTATCTGTGTGTATATATACTTGTATATATATGTATGTGTGTGAGTGTGAGGGTACATGCACATATTTCTCAGTTTTCTCCCCTGGAAGGACCAAGAACCAAAAACAAGGCAGTAACACCCAGATCTAGGTCTCTAGGACCAGGACTCCACAGAAAAATGGCTGATTCCAGGGTTGAGGAACAGATGAGCCTGCAGCATCTAATTCCAGAAAGTAAGAGAGCTAAGTAATAACAACAACAGTGATAATAATAATAATAATAATAATAATAATAATAATAATAAATGATGGGACCTAGAACAAGTACAGAGGAGTCAGCTTGAAGGTGCGCCCACTGAACAAATTTGGGACAGTTTGAGCAAAAGACTTAAGGATAGTAACGCATTATAAACCACTGGGGGACCAAAACCCATGGAATTCACAAGTCCATCCTAACAATACATAAGTAAAGGGGGGGATGGGAGAGCCGGTATGGAGACTAGAGAGGCTGGGGTCAAATATGGAGGGAGTGCTGGAGTCGGAGTTATCACAGGAAGTAACTGGATCGGGCAAGATACATCAGTGGCTCCTAAATGTGGGCGAGGGGAGGAGGTTGTTGAGGAACAGGATATTGGTGTGGCCCCGAAATGTCTCCCTGACTGATGATTAGTTGCAAGGGGTAAGGCAGTAATAACACGTTGAAGAAATCACACAACACTCTGTCTGGGTGATCAAAATTCATACCAACAGTGAGGGATAAATGGATATCATGGACCTCCCAATGTGATACTCTGAAGACACAATTTCACTAATGTGGTGTTTTGGCTAAAATTTTATAACTTGAATCTATTAATGAGTAAGGATCAGACAAGCCCCAAATTTAGAAATGTCCACTAAAAAGACAGGAGGAGATGAATCTTCAGAAATGTCAATGTCATCAAAGACAAAGGCTAGGACAATGTTCCAGGGGAAAGGAGACAAAGAGACGTGGCAACTAAATGCTATTCTAACCCTAGACCAATCTGTAGTGAACAGGGAAGATGCCCTACGGGACATGATTAAATAACAGACAAATTTGGAACACAAACAGTAAATTAGATAAAATAGTGTATCCTTACTAAATCCACTAAACTAATAATTGTATTAGGGTAAGATAATTTCTTTATTCTTAAGAAATATACATCAAAGTATTTATTTAGGGGTAAAGGGTTGTGACATATCTAATTTATGCACCAAAGCTATATATTAACAGGAGGTGAATATGGTTAAGGGCATAGGGGTGTTCCTTGTACTATTTTTATACTTGCCACTTTTCTGTAAGCTTAAAATTATTTTCAAATAAAAAGTTAAAGCCAAAAATTATTAGGTACTCTTTTGGCACTTGAGGAGATTTGGCTTTTGGTCTGGCCTTTGTTTCATGAACATGACTTCTACCGGAGAGACCTTTGGATCCAAAAGAAAGGGAGTAAAATTTTGCAAAAGGGCTTCTGTGCAGCCTATCCGATGCAGACATGGCTTCACCGTCTACCTGGAAGCCACCTGCTCTCCTCGGGGCCTAATCAATGCAAAAGCCACTCACACAGCAAGTCTTAGAAGCTCCGGATAAGGTTTGACTTAGTGTCAAACACAGGTGCTTGCTTTCTGTTAGTACCCAAGACTTTTGTTTAATGAAAGTACTTCTTTATTTTTAATGTTTTCCTTTGATGTGTACTTAAAACATATTCCGATACCAAAAGTGGGAGCTGTGTAATGGTGGAAACTTACCAAGGTTCATAACCCCTCTTAAAAAGAAGCGCTTCCATGGTTAATTATGGTAAAACGCTGTGAAACAATTTTAGGTCACAGACATTCACACGCAGAATTCTAATCATGAAAGCAGTGGGCGGTTTCCCTGTTTGCCTGGTGACGCTGAAAAAGACCCTTATGAGTCCCATCAATCAAGGAGTAAAATAATTTTGGTTCTCATTATAGTTATATGGAGGAAATATTTTTATGTTTTAATTTAAAGATATGGCTCCAAATAGCAAAGGGCTCAGTTAATATCCTGAAACAAGATTCTCCAGCCTTGCAGATTTGTACTGGGAATGGCTTACAGCTGACTTTCTAAATAGAAAGCTACATTATTAATGACACCCCAGAAGATCTCAGCTGAGCAGAAATGAGGCTGGTGGTAAAATTAAAATAAAATATTAATACAATTGACTTCAGCACAGTCAATAATCAGTAATCAAAACCAACCGCACTGCAGGGCAGGAGGCCTATTTAATTTGTAGTTTTACTCAGCCACACACATTCGAGATCACCAGGGACCACTTGAAATGCTTCACAGGGCTGAGGTAACAAGGCTTAGCCATTACTAACAGGCTTTTTGCAGCTGCCAAAGAACTCGGGGTCAGAGATCGGGTCCATGAGGTATGATCGAATGATATTAGCCCGTAAACCTTTTGGTGCCTCATTGGTCATTTTCACCCCATTCTGCAGTACAGACACGGGGAAGGTTGGTGACGGGTAACTCGTTAGCCAAATACGGAAATCTGGATGTGTCGATTCTGTGCTTAACTCCTGCAAAAAAAAAAAAAATTAGACACAAATGGGTATATAAAATCC
The DNA here is from genome assembly GCF_006229205.1 of Suricata suricatta. Taxonomy (NCBI): domain Eukaryota; kingdom Metazoa; phylum Chordata; class Mammalia; order Carnivora; family Herpestidae; genus Suricata; species Suricata suricatta. The sequence goes on along the minus strand of NC_043702.1, from coordinate 37,890,557 downwards.
AAGGAAAATCTCCACATCATGTGTGCACAGGATGGCCTGGACGTGGGAGGAAGCATTTTCACAAAATATAGAATCTACTGCTGCAATTCAAGGCAAAAGTCTTAAAATCTGATTCTGCCCCTGAAACAGCACACTTTGTTGAGAAGGCCCGGGGGGCTGCCATTCTTCTTGATAAATTTAAATCACAGGACAGCAGAGTTCAGAGAGGCATTGCAGCATTTAGAGGTGGCCACAATAGAGACCAACACATTCCCCCGAGAATCTCATATCTTAACTGATGTTGCTGAAATATTTATAGGTAGGATTCTCTGCCCAAGAGCCAGATTAAGAATAATCCATTCTTCTCGCTGTAGCCAGGTGGTGAGAACGGGCAACATAAGTCAATATTAAACCAAACAGAGATGAAAAGAAAAAAGAGAGAGGATTTTGAAAGGCAAAGTATTAAGATATATCACTTTTAGCTATATTTTCTTAAGGGGATATTCAAGTCTGTGCGAGGGAGGATAATAGAGCCCTTACTCAGCACTGTCTTGAAGGCTGTCTAGGCTAGGAAGGATTATCACGGGACTTTCCCTCTTCCTGTGCAGCCCTGCTCTCTGTTGCTACCTCCTCCAACTGTCCACGTCAGTGGTCTCTTAAGTTGCGATTCTTTCTCAGTAAAACATGTTTTAGGCACTCATGTGGTAAAGGGGTAAGGGTGACTTAGGAAGGATGCAAAGGTGCCTATGTTCTTTAGTAACAACAGTGGAGAGTAAGGGCACCATTTTCTCCTCCTACCAGCTGCCCTCTGCCTAGTGACTTAAGCAACGTGACTCATGGGACTTTGGGCTAAGTTTGCCATCCATCAGGGACAGCTCTTCTCTATGACCCTAATGGGTGTATATGACACAGCTCAACAGGAATGGCCTAGAGATGGAGGAACCACAAGGAAATAGGCACAAATATCAAACCTCTAACGTAGGGCCTGAAGGATGAGGACATTGGTAAGGCAAATAATAGGAAGGATTGGTTTTTCAGACAGAAACAACATTATGATGGCCCACATTCTTGAAAAAGTGTGCTATGCCATAGGGAAAGAACTTCAAATGGCCAGAGCATAGAAGTCAAGATGCAAAGTGGCCAGAGATGAAAACTGAGAGAAGGCAAAAGTCAATGAGGAAGGATGTTGTAAGCCATGATGGGGGTTTAAACTTTGTCTTGCCCACAATGGAAAAGTTTTAATCAGTGAAGCAATATTCATCCATTGATTCATAAAATAAATATGGACTGTCTCTTTGGGCCAGGCACAATTCAAGGTGCTGGAGATAAAGCAGAGAAGAAATCAGACAAAGCCACTGTTCTCATGGCACTTATATTCCATTAAGAGATACAGACAAAATGGTGACAAGTGGCACAAATAAAAATACCACTGGCTCCTAAAGTTTCAATTGTATGTCTGAACAGTGCAAGTTATATCATTACTTTGGCTAATTACTAACTCGTGTTACTCTGAGTTAGGGGTCGTCCAGAGTCGTGGCTAATTACATCAAATATATTTTCTGTTTGTTGAAATCAAGAGCCAGGTTTTCTGTTTCCTCAGTGGAGCTATTGGGGTTTTCTTCCTAGAATTTCTGCCCACCAAAATAGGGAAGTGCCCTAGCCCACTACAAGAATGGGGGAGGGGGAACGGTTTGGTTTCAGATTGATCCTCTGGGGCAGGGTCACTGGCTAAGTAGGTGAGAGGTGAGTTAAAGCAAAGTTACATCCAGAAGCCTTTTAGTTTAGAGTGACTACATGAATTCCACCATGAAAAGCCTCCTTTGTTGACTTTGGTCCACTGCTATAAAAAGGAAATTGGTTTCGTCTGCCCTGTGGTTTAATCCCATCTTTGAGGCTGCTCTTGTGGATCAAGGAGATTTCCAACTCACTGCATGAGTCCTTGTCCCTGTTGAGAGGGACTGGATGAGGCTGACTGTGTGATCTCCTCTGGTCCCCTGGCTCCCCGTGCAAGCCCACCTCTCCTGTAATCCAGGCATGCCACTCGACTGTAGCCCTCCGAAGCAGAGAGCGGCCATGGAGTTGAAAGGCATGTATGTCACTAATTTTGTGAGGGGAATATAATCTCATAAAAATAAACTTGCATTTTTACCTCGCAAACTTTCTCAAGGGTTGGCATCCAAGAAGTGGCAAGGTGACAGTTCTGAAGAACAACCCATGTTCCTTCCTTGACAGCTTTTTCTATCATCTTCATAGCTATGGGTCCTTGGCCTTGACCGAGAGATAAAGAGCTAAGCTTTGATCCCCCGTATCCCTGTGTACAATAATAATGAAGATATTATTTAACAATACGTCTTTAAAGAAAAATCAGTGTTACTTCTACAGGAAACGTTAAGACCAAATATGTTAAAATTTAATTAGGTAGCATCTCTCAACGGTCTAACCATATGCGGCCCTACAAGCTTCTTACCGATTAAGAATCTTATAAAAACTGAGATCAAAGCAAGTCAGTTCATGTCAGAAACAGTCATGGTAATAAATGGAAAATTCTGTAGGGTCTTTGATTGTTGACATAAGGAATAGGAAAATATTAAGAACACTTGTAACCTGAGGAAACAGGAGATGAAAGGACCCAGCTGTCCCGCAGCAACTCCTAAAATCCAAAGCTGAAAAGAAAACTATGGACAGATGAACTTGTTCTGTTTCCTCCAGATTGGAATAATTATGTTTTAATTAATTTCACTGCTGCAGAGTGTTCGGGGGGAAAAACATTAACCCTTAATTCCCCTTTAAAAGTTTTTTTTTTTTTATTTTTAAGGTTTATTTTTGAGAGAGAGAGACAGAGAGAGACAGATAGACAGTTCTAGTAGGAGAGGGGCAGAGAGAGAGGAAGACAGAATCTGAAGCAGGTTCCAGGCTCTGAGCTGTCAGCATAGAGTCCGATGTGGGGCTTGAACTCATGAATTCTGAGATCATGACCTGAGCCAAAGTCTGAGGATTAACTGACTGAGCCACCCAGGTGCCCCTAAAGTTTCTTTAAAGAATTCTGTGGGAATATTTGTCTGGGGTGCCTTTCTACTATATCCTGATTCACCTGCAGCTTCTACAAACAGTGTCTGTGACTCCTTGAGCTCTTTCTTCCTAGAGCAGTTACATCAACACCAGTGGGTGAAGCGGCAGCAAACAAAACAGAGCCCGGCACTGCGGTTTCTGGACGTGGAGATAGCAAGTGAGGACAATGCGCAGAGCAGACTTATGAAGGGGCCGGAGAGTAATCATGTGGTACAACGTGGGAAGGAAATGGAGAAGAATTGGGCAGATCTCAAAGGATCAGAAAGGTCCTTTGACTTGGAGAGGAGTCCCACCTAAAATGAACACTTCTAGCGTCCATACCACTTCCGCTCTGCCCTCCCCACCACTACTCTTTCTGGCCTTTTAGCAGCACCCGCTGCCTCCCCCCCGACTATTGCCCTCCTTCCATTTTGCCCCACTCAAATAAATTCTCCTCACCTCAGCTAGGACGACCTTTATAAACTATAGATCAGATCATGTCACTTTGTGGCTTAAAATCCTACCACACCATCCCACTGTATTCAGCGTGTCATTTCAGTGTGTCACTTCAGACCCCATTTCCTTCAGTAGGGACAGCCACATTCCAGCACTTCTTTAACCAGTGGTAAGTGCTGGGTCATATGATCAATCCCCAAGTATCTAAGAATTACACCCAATGGGAAAAAAAACAAACATTGAGTATTAAAATAAATTGGCCTAGTAAAGAGTATTTTAACCAATTAGCTATGTGGCCTTTGAGAAGCCACTTAACCTCTCCATGCTTCAGTATCCCTTCTGTAAAATGGAGGTGCCACTATTTACTTCATAGGATTGCTTTAAAAATTAAAACAGAAGTCTGCATAACAAGGTCTAGAGAAATTATGTAAGAGCACAGTAAAAGTGGTGCTGGTGGTTTTAGAAATGTATTATTTCCACAAAATGTTATTTCAATTAGACCAAAAGGGAAAAAAATCAACTCAAAAATGTCATGAAGATTTTCTTATTCTAGGTTGAATGATAGAAGAAAATTTCCAGTAAATTCAATTGAATAATTTTAAAGCCTTGAGATATAAATACTGGAATATATTCTAACCTGCTAAAGTGACTATAATGTATGATTGTTCTGAAAAGCCAAGAAGGCACCCCTTTAGAAATCAGGAGAGTGCGCCAGGGTGGCTCAGCTGATTATGTGGACAACTTTTGATTTCAGCTCAGGTCATGATCTCACGGTTCAAGAATGTGAGCCCTGCATTGGGCTCTGTACTCTCTCTGCCCCTCCTCCACTCGTGTGTGTGCACGCATGCTCTCTCTCAAAATAAATAAATAAATTTAGAAAAAAAAAAAGTTGAGAGAAGGGCCAGGATTGAGAAATTTTCCCCCACAGTCACTGGCCAGACTTGAATTAAACCAATCCAAGCTCATACACTGGTACAATGTCACAGAGACCCTCTGTGCCCCCCAGATAAGAGCAAGTGTCCCTCTAACCAAATTATAGTATTATCATTTGGATATGGAAAACTGTTTTTAATGTCAGTGCTGTCATTTAAGTATTTTCTTGAGTCATGGTCAACTTCTAGACCCCCTGTCTTTGAAGAGCTAAGTGAGTGATAAATTTTTACCTTTCCCTCCCCCCATTTTGGATAAGCAGGTTTGTTTTTCAAAACATTTTTTCAGAAAAATCCCTTATTTATTCACTTTTATAATATCAGACCATCTGTTTTAAGGTACCTGGTCATCGGCAAATTTGAGAAGAGCAGCCATGGGGTCCGCTCCTGGAGAGAGCACAAAAATCAGCGGTGCGCAGCAGTTACTATCTCCAAATGCCTTCGATAAATCAAAGGGGGGTGGCTCAATGAATGTACGCCCCAATCTCTTGATTATAAATTCTTGTAGCATTGGAATAACCTAGAAAGGGACAAGAATATATTTGAAAGAATAGTCAAAATCTGCTTACGAACTTAAAAAGTTCAAAGATTTTTTAATGTTATTTATTTATTTATTTTTGAGAGAGAGAGAGAGAGAGAGAGAGAGAGAGAATGAATGAGGGGGAAATGGCAGAAAGAGAGGGTGACACAGAATCTGAAGCAGGCTCCAGGTTCTGAGCTGTCAGCACAGAGCCCAATGCAGGGCTTGAACCCACGAACTGCAAGATCATGACCTGAGCCAAAGTTGGATGCTTAACCGACTGAGCCACCCAGGCGCCCATAGATATTTTAAAACAAAGGACTTTAGCTACCTTAGCTTGGATATTTGTTAATAGCTCCACCAGGAGGGTTCCAAGGCATCACTTTATATAAACATCTTTTAGGTAGAAAAACCCTAAATTATTTAGATAATAAAAGGTATGTGGTTAGTGATGCCAGAATTCAAAAGCATGTTTCTTCCCTTTCCTGAGCATTCAATACCTAGTGGATGAAGAATATGAGAAACCTTAACTCTTTTACTTAAGTTTTAAAATACCATGGGCTAAGAATCCACAACTCAAAAGTAGAATTTTGAGAATGATTTATATAGTACTATACCATCAAGACAGAATTGATCTAGCTGGGAAAAGAAACAGAAAGAAAAAAGAAAAGTACTGCAAAAGAAGAAACAAGCTATACTCCTGAGAAAAAGCCAAAGCCACATTGCATAAGACTCCTGATAATGGGAGGCGCTTAGATGGCTCACTTCATTAAGTGTCTGACTCTTGATTTTGGCTCAGGTCATAATCCCAGGCTTGTGGAATTGAACCCCAGGTGGAGTTCCGGGCTGACTGTGGAGCCTGCCTGGGATTCTTAGATATTCTGGATGCAAAAAGATGTCAGACTTATTGCAGGGACCTAAAAATCTCCTAATCCTCTATCCCAGGCCTTGTCCTCACCTTTCTCATTATTCTTTTCCCATAGCTGGTCTTTCCTCACTACATTAAAAAACCGACAGAAACTAAGAAGATGAACCTTTTTTCTTTTCCCAAGGCTGATTTCTTCACTAAATTATAGCTTTACAAACAAAACAAAGCACATGGCTTCTAAGTGCATGGTGTTACTTTTAGTAAGTTTATCAGTGTCCCCTCTTTTGTGAGTCGGTCAGGCTGCCGTCGGCCACCGCTCACGTGCAGACACGGCTGGCGGGCTGTCAGGCTGGAGGACCAGGTCAGGGGTGTGCACATGAAGGGGAGTGCAGACATATTTCAGTGTTTCCTTTTTAATGTAAAAACTGAGTAAGACTTCTCTGCTCCCAAGACCGAACTGTAACTCCCAAGGTAAATTAAACTGTATTTGCTGTTCAGTTTGCAAGGCAACAGAACTGGCTTTACTTCTGCCATTGGATTATGCTAGCATTAGGTCTGTAAAATAAAATCTGTCACTAACAAAAATTACAGACTAATTTAAGCAACCATCTTCCCAAAGGCAGGGGAAAAGTTTGTGGTCTTCTATTTATGTTATTCTATGGTTGCAAGTTCCTGTAGGATTTATCTGCGGTCAGAGAAACATATTCACTTATATTTGACAAGTTTCTTATTGAAAGCTGATTAATTTGGTCTTTGTTTACTGTTCAGGAGAGAATGGTGGCCAGAAGCTCGTTTTGTAAGTGGGCTCAAAACACTGCGCACCTCAGTATTTAGTCCCTTGATATGTTTCTTTTTTATCAATAAAACACTATATAAAATATTACATTCTATAGGAAAGTAGGAGCCCATCTCATTTTTCCTGCTGGTGATCACTGAGCATCTTTTACGTTTTTCTAAATCAGAGCATGGGAGAACCTGGCACGTGTGGCTCCTTACCACTGGGTAGAGTCTGTACTGAGGACAGAGCGGTGGAAAATTATGCTGCCAAATAATATATAATATAAACTAGAGATTGAAGCACTGCTGATTTTCCTGGTGGACAGATTATCTCATGACTGAGAGATTGCAAGGGAATAAACATTTCCATGGCATTAGCCCGAATAGTAGCCTCACAGAGCACTGTTCCTTTCTCTGGTATGCTAAAGCCATGTTACTTTAGAAAATCACTCTTTTAAAAGTGTAATAGCCATATATTATTTTTATTTTATTTTTTGATGTTTATTTTGAGAGAGAGAGAACGAGCACACGTGAGCAGGTGCACCGGTAGGGAAGGGACAGCAGAGAGGAGAGAGGGAGAGAATCCCAAGCAGGCTCTAAGCCGTGAGCGCAGAGCCCATTGTGGGGCTCCATCCCGCAAACCATGAGCTCATGACCTGAGCTGAAATCAGGAGGCGGGCTCTTAGCCGACGGAGCCACCCAGGTGCTCCACACATTATATTTAAATATATGGATTCCAAAATCAACAATTTACCACTAGAACCTGGAGCACGCGTAACAGCAGGATGGAAGGGGTTGAGGTAGCCAGTACCATAAGAGCATACTACTAATTTTTTCTATTAAGGATCAGAGGTGTATGGTATGGACAGTGGTAACCGGTCACTTACGTTAAACTGAATTATGCTGCAGTAGCAAACAATGTCCAGATCTCACTGACTGAACACAACACTTTCTCATCCCTGCAAAGACCTGTGGGTGTGCCGGCAGCTGGCTCACGGCCAGTGCTGGCTCCGCGCCCTAGCCTGCTGGTGGCCCTTCAACATCAGCCCGTGCTTCCACAATTCTGATGGCAGAGGGCGCGCCCTGGAGATCCTCAACGCTGGCAGCTACGTGCTCCTGCCCTGACGCTTCTCACACTTTATTAGCCACAGCCCCTCACCTCCTGTGTGTGCGTGTGCGGAAATACTGGCTAATCGCTTTAATGTCTACACTCGTCCACCTATCCAAGGAAAACTTTAAAGGAGATATGGAAACAAAGTTATAAGACAGGGTGCTGAGTAGTGGACAGAGTATCTAAGAAAAGTATAAGACCATCAGTTTCACCTCAATTGATCTAAAACCCAAAACATACAAACAAAACCCTCTCAACTTGAATATCTAACTCCTCACCTCCCTCAAGTATGCTTTCAAAAAAGAATGAATATGGAAAGTAATGTGTTTTCAGATTCAAATATCAACTTTTTTAAAACATAAAACTGGGGCAAAGATATTTATAGGTGAAAGGATGATTAGGAAATGGCTCATTAGTCACTTTTAATTCAAACTTAATATAAAACACGAACAGAAGCCTCTTCGTTTTTCAAATGCTGACGGGAGAATGCCAGTGGTACATGCAGTCATTTCAGTATAACAGTCTTTATCTGGATTAGAAAACAAAGTAAAAATCTTTGAAAATTTAAAAAAAAAAGCTTTCAAAGGAGGAAGCTGTATTAGGCCAAAGTGTGAAGCATTTTGTATTCTTCCATATTTAAGTCTTGCTGGGGAAACTTCTGAGCCTTAACACTAAGTGGCAATTCATTTGTGAAAGGGCTACCAAGGTGGAGAATGTTTCATCAGTTTAATAACTGATTCCTAAACAATTGTGGCCTCTTCCAACACCCAAGGGCAGGGCAGTGGTGTGACCTTCACGGGCGCTAGTCACCTTGTGCACCCCTTCCCCCATGACAGTGTAATTACAAGCATCGTAAGTCTGGGGTGTATTTTCTAATTTTAAAAGTAATTAAAACACTTTCATGAACACCGAGAAGCATTCTGGGCCTTAGGCGCTATGCCTAATGGATACTTGGGCCCTGGCTAAGAGCACACTGACAGGCCAAGCAAGAATTGGCTTGTCTGCATGAACAGACTATGGCTTACAGAGGGAAGAATGCCTCTACCCCACATTATCACTGGTTAGGTAAGAACTTTTAAAAGTATATTGCTCACACCACCTAAGTTCTAGTGTTTTGTTGTTAGGATGGAATGATTGACTTATATTCCTTAGCAGCTCAAATTGTGGCTAAAGTAAGATTTGAAATCACTACGTATGACTTTAACTTGACTAATAACAAAGGACGATTAGGATATTTTTTCAATTTTTCCTCAACCTACTTAATATCTATAGTAGATATTTCAGAGTACACAGATATGCGTCATTATACTTAAGTCACTATTTATTTATTTTTTTAAAATGGAGGATAATGGGGTTGCCTGGGTGGCTCAGTTGGTTAAGCGACCAACTCCTGATTTCAGCTTTGGTCAAGATCTCCTAGGTCGTAAGTTTGAGTCCCACATCAGGCTCCGTGCTGATCATGCAGAGCCTGCTTGTACTTCTCTCTCTCACTCTGTTTCTGTCCTTCCTCCACTCATGCTTGCACACCCTCTCTCAAAATAAAAAAATTTTAAAAATATAGTATAATGATGCAAATGAGAAGCACTGAGCACTGAAATTTGCTGACAGGGACAGGTCAGCTGATCCACTGGTTATATAATGTATCATTTAAAGAAATTAAACAAACAACATTGACGTTTTCCCCTGTAGTCAGCAGTGATGAATGTCTTAAAAAATGATATTGTACTTGTTTTCCAAAGGCCAACAAAGAACTATATATAAAGATAGGATTTGAAGAGCCAGAAATTCTACCATATCTGTTTGACTAGTATCATCAAAGTGATCAGAATAAAAATGAGGTTACAGCATGTAAACAAAGTAGGTTGTAAGGAGTTGGGGAAGCATGAATTAAAAGGAAGAATCATGGAATAAATAAAACTATAAAATATAGTCTAGTCAGTTACTACTTTAGTGTGGCTTTATTGATGTACAAACTTCTTGATAAAATGGCTGCATTAGAAGGAGGTGGGATTAGTCCCCCCAGGCTCCTTCAGTCCCCTGTGATGATATAAGGAAATACAAGTAAACCAGCCTGTGGAACGGAGGGAGGGGCACTGGCATCATTGATCTGCCTTCAAAGCCCACTTACCTTGTCTGGCCGCAGGCAACGAATGATAAGCATCCTTTGAAACTCATTTGCTTTATCTTCCCAATTTTCAGGAAAAACTTCATGATGTGGTTCCTAAAATTACAGTCGATATAATTCAATGTTATTTTGGAGATTATTTCTAAAGAGAACAGTATGCTGATGTATCCGCTCAATTTTTTAGAGAAACTTTGTAATGACTAAATGATATCAAGAAAACTAATGTAAATTTTATGAGTCTGGGGAAAAGTTATGAAATAAGGAATGAAAAGAAAATTTAAAATGCCACAAAGGACTCAAAAGTAGGACATGAATTAAGCAGGTTAGTGTCAATATGAATACAAATTATTAGACAAAATGAATCTCCTTATTAAAAAATATGCATATGGAGTGCTCCCATTATTTCTCCAAAGGCATTTAAAAATCTACCAACTCCTGTCAACATCTATTTATAAAAAGAAATATTTATCATAAAAGAAGAAAATTTATTATTATACATTTATTGTGATATTTCCTGTTTTGAACAAAGTTTTGGTATCTTTTTTATAAAGGTATATTTGAAAATGTGTCCAGTAAAGAAGAAGCCAAAAGAAAGAGAGTGATTAAAAATAAATAAGAGAAGGGTTAAGAACCCAGGAGGGGTAAATTTCAGAAAAAGAGAAAAAAAGGAGACATTTGGAATTTTAAAGCTCCAGGGAAGGCTATGTGGTATCTCAGATTAGAAATCTCCACACTTCAGCATAGCCAATAAAATCTCTATTTCAAATTTGAATGATGTACTCACAAAAACATATTTGTCTCTATGAAATATATTTTTATGACTAACAAGGAGAGATACAAAAAGAGATACAGTCCAAAATACTTGAATTTATGTACAGATACAATCTTATTGTCATGTCTACTACAACAAGTAGGTGATTAATTCCAAGAAAGCAGAATGTCAACAGAGTAGAAATAAAGGAGTAGGAACAAATTAACTACAGATTTGAAAAATATTAGCCCTTATGCTAAAAAAAGGGGGGGGGGTAGGAAAGGCAACAATTTCTATGTGTTCCAGAAGGAAACTGTTTTACACTTTGTCTTGACTATCATAGTCTCCAATTAATGAGCTAGGGTCTCATGAAAAATTGCTTGAGAACTATTAGCTTTTCTCTCTCAAAGAAGGGAGAGGTGAAATTTTCTTCTATTCATGGTTCTTCTAGCTAGAGTAAAAACTAAATTTACATGAAACAGATTAACAGGAGAAAAAAAAAATCTGATGCTTGATTACATGTACACAGAGGGCCCAATAATGAAACTAAGACCCAAAGAAATGATCAAGGCAGGCAGTTTTTATACTTTTTATATGAAGAGACAATAAATCTGTGAGGAACTGGCAGGACAAAGACAATTTTGGAAACTTCAGTTAGTAAGGAATAGAAGTAGAATTTGGGCTTGGGCAGTAAATTAGTAGAAAGTAACAAGAGTTGTTGATATAGCCTTCTATGCTCTAAATTTCTTATCTCTGGTGATAAGGAGGTCTCTGTTACCTCCTGGTACAGGAAGGGGACCTTTCACATCAGAAATTTATTTCCTGCCTTCAGGGGTACAGGGGAGGGTCTGAATTTCCTTGCACAGGCTACCACTTTAGTAACTTCCTTTTAAAGTAATCAATATGTCAAAGTGGCATATTATGGGTAGCCTACCCTTGGCCCCTATACCTCGTGTCAAATGATTAAAAAGTTTATTAGCTTATATCCTGGAATCAGAAAATCTAAACAATAGCTCTCTTGTAAAATCTTTAACTCATTTGCTATTATGATTGCAAAGTCTACATTGTTAGTAAATAAAAATTTAGCATCGAAATTCAAAATGACTATTTTAAGGACCATGCATTTCTACACATTTCAAGGATCTGAATAGAAGTTCAAAACAGAACCACCAATTTAGAAGATGCAGTTAATACAAATTGAAACCCTGATTTAGATGTTTGACCAGTTGTTTAAAGCTTACTTAAATCTTGCTTTTTATTCAAAGATAAAAAATAAGTTATTTAGCATAATTTTCTCCATTTAAAAACTTAGGAAAAAACAAAAGTCTTAAAAACATACCAAACTATCATACACTTTTTTCCATCCATCCTTTAAGTGCATAAACTCCCTCCGAATGGTTTTGAAGGAAGGTAAATCATCTAGTCGACATATTTCATCCCAGGATTTTTGTGGAAGCCAGGTACAAGGGTTGGCATGAGGATTGTCCAATCCAATGCCACCAGTTAGCAGAAATCTCCACTCAGCTTTATTAATCTTTGGAAAACAAAGTGGCATGAAGAGTCAGAAAGGAATATTCATCATGTACATAGTAAATTTAAACCGTTTAAAAAGAACTAACTATGACTATTGATTTTCAAGTTTCAGGTATGGTCCTTATGAAATTCTATAGCTGGTGGTACAGCAGGTCAGTATTTATTCATAAGAAAATAATTTAACCATTAAAACCAGTTTTAAAAAGCGTTCCATTCTAGATAACTACTGTTTGATAATTTTCTTCCAGAATTGCTGATTATTATAAATTTATTGTGCTATTTCCTGTTTTGAACAAAGTTTTGGTATCTTTTTTATAAAGATATATTTGAAAATGTGTACAGTAAAGAAGAAGCCAAAAGAGAGAGAGCTTTAAGCTAAACTTAAAAATCCTATTTGAATAATTGTTTTCTAAAATGACTGCTTGGAGTCTTATTGGCTCTAAAAGTTGTGGGAAGACAGAGCGGGGCTGGGGGAATCAGCAAGATGGATGATGGCGAGTGGCAGAGACAGCATCCAGGTAGGGAGTGAAGACATCACAGCAATCAAAGGGACCGCATGGGGCATGCAGTCAATGGCATTGTCGTAGCATCCTGTGGTGGCAGATGGCAGTTCCACTTGCAGGATAGAACCTGAAACCAATGTATCATTGTGTGCCAACTATACTCAAAAGATAAATAAGAATAAAAATAGATAAAATAAAAATTAAAGGAAGACAGAGAGCCATCAATCTGCCATATTTTCAATTATTTTCCATAAAAGTCTATGAAACTTTTCCAAGAAATGCAAGAATAAAGCCTTTACTCATTCAACGTTCAGCCAAATATATACCAGACAAAATCAACAAATCTTTAGCACCTAAGTGAAAAAATAGTGAATTTATACAATACCTCTTTTTCATTCTTAAGGTGCTTCCTATATTTTATGAATGAATAGATTTGAAACTGCAAAAATTTGCAAGAGTTATTATTAAGCTCCAATGGGTAGACTGGACTAACTTGCACAAGTTCTTAAAAACATTACCATATACTGTATATGATTACTTGATATAAATATATCAACATATTTAGTAAAGTTATATGCATACTTACATAAGGTTCTAATTGAAACTAATTTATCTAAAGTAAAACACATACAGAATAAGGAATAACTACATAATGAAATCTTCTTTATTTATCTTTGCCCTCTGTGAAGTTCAGTCTAGCTGTGATGTTTTGCCTTAACTGCAATAATTGTTTAACCACTTATAACCCTCTTGTGAATACACACACACACACACTCCCGTACAAATTATTAAATTAGTAAATCACTGTTAATGTTTTTCCTACAAGTTATAGCAGTACTGACCGCACGTTCATGTATCAGCAGATTTATAGTTAGACAAAAGGAGAAGAGCAGCTTATCCTTTTCAAAGAGTGATCGGCAGACATTAACATACAGGGAGTAAGTAAAGTGATCCTTGAGAATTTGAAGCCTACAGGTCAACAGAAAGAGAAGAGAATAAATAAAAAATGCATTATACTTTCAGGAAAATGCTCTTAAGGAACCCTATTATAAACCATTTAGATGTATATTCTTCTAATCAGCTTTCTAGTCAATTACCCCCAAAACAATCAAGGACTGTCATTAACTGCGTGCCCCAATTGGAGAGTGACACAATGTAGAAACACTTCAGTAGAATTGCATTTTATTGTTGACTGGTTTTTTAAAAAAAAACGTAATCTTTCTTTTGGAAAAGTCAGTGCATGGTACATTAATCTATTGTACTGAAAGATTTGTGGACAATTTTTAACTATAAAGCATTGCTTACGGTAAAGTTTTATTTTCTTATTCCATAAATGCTTTCCAGTATTATATATTATATATTAAATGAACAGATTAAAATGAATAGCTCTTTTATTAAATTAACATTTTAAGTGTGCTACTCTAATAAATCCATAAAAGCTAGAGAAATCACAAAATTTGATAAATTACACTTTTTAAAAAAGTTTATTTGGTTTGATAGTGTGCTTGTGTGCATGAGTAGGGCAGGGGCAGGGGCAGGGGCAGAGAGAGAGAGAGAGAGAGAGAGAGAGACCTAAGTAGGTTCCATACTTAGCGCAGAGCCTGATGCAGGGCCCGACCTCACAACCCCAAGATCATGACCTGAGCCAATATCAAGAGTCAGATGCTTAAAAACTGAGCCACCCAGGCGCCCCAAAATACATTTTTATTTACCACATAGACAGAACATGAAAATATGCATAATCCTAATATTTGCAACTAACAACTTTATAGTAAGTGCTAACATGTGTGATCTGTATCCATAGCAATTCTTTACATGAATTTAACACTTTAAGCATTTTCATGTAACTATCTCACAAGGAAAATAAACCATCATTGAAACAAAAATTTCAAAAAAATTGTTTACACTGGTTATAATAGTTATAATAGAAATAAAACAGTTGGCTGAAACCTTAGTGGAGAGCTAATGACTAACAATGGCCCAAACTAAGCAGATCAATTTATCAGAAGGAAAAATGAGCAGAGATCAATTTTGATGAAGCAAAATTTTATCAGTGTTTCTTAACATATCTAGAAAAAAAATAATCTAGTGGTAGCACCATATTGTGGTTCTTTTCAAACTAATATCCTAGGCTACAGATCACCCCAGCTCTGTTTTTCTCCTTACTTGCCTATTACTTTAATTATTTTGTCCCCTGCCAGCATTCTCATAAAGAAAATTACCACAAATCAATGCATTTTATTTCTGGTTGAGAACTCTGAAAAAGGGCTTGGTAGAGAGGTCTTTGAAACTAGTTGCTGAACTGTAGTTGAATTCTCTAAAGATTTAAAATAATCATACTATTCCTGTCCCTATTTTTATGCTAATAATGGTCTTTTCACACCTGGTATTTAATTTGTCTCAGCTGTAAGAGTACAATTAGCACAGGGTAACTCCGATCTGGTCTTGCTAGGATAAAATAAAAATGCCTACACTTTAAGACAAATTTCTTCTTGTAGATAGGAAGATTGAAGGGAAAATTATAACTGTCACTCATATTAGAAGTTCAAGGTCAGTCTCATCAATGAGAAAAATGCAGATAAAAATACAATGTTTTAGTAATCTGTTACTGTGAAAAAGAGGATAAAAATGATCATTTTCAATGCTGATGCATGACATGGGGATATAAGATCATTTATGTTTATTCAGTGGAGTTGAATATTTGAATAGCTTTCCAGGAAAGGAATTTATATTAGGAGGCTGAAAGAAGTAAACACCTTTGTTCTAATTTTGGGATTTTAGGCTATGGAAATAATTACCAGTGTGGACACATATACTTACTGTAGTATTATTTATAATTTAAAAGCTGGAGATTACTTTGGAGTCTTACCATAAGAAAATTATGGCACATTTATGAAATGGTATATTGCACAACTATTAAAAATAGTTTCAGAAGAGTATTTAATAACATGGAAAAATGATCTTGATAGAAGTGGAAGAAAAAAAAACAGTGTGTGTGTGTGTGTGTGTGTGTGTGTGTGTACTTGTGTTGTTTTCTGAGAGGGAGAGAGATTTCAGTTTGGTCCCTGTGACAAAGCTCTATCCTTGTTAGATTTTTGTTTCTGTACTTCTAGGTGTTTTGCTACAGTTATTTATTACTTCTGTTAAATTAAAATTTTATAAAAAACAGGTGAACCAAATTATGGCTATTTCACAGTACATAGCATAGCAATCGTAACTTGTGTTTGTAATACTTAAGTAAGAATTACTATGAATAATAGCCATGAGAAAGCAAACAAAAATGAAATGCTTTTGTTGCTGAGTAAAAGGATATAAGAGATAATTTCATGGGTTGTTACAAGTTTATATCCTTCAACACCATCAGTCTTATCCTCCCAACCCCCTTCCCCTGTGACCACCATTTTACATTTTTTCTCTTACAGGCACAATTTTTTTTTGACTCCTCATTTAGGGGATATCGCACAGTATTGTCTTTTTCTATCTTGGTTAGCATAATGTGCTCAAGGTCAATCTATGTCACAAATGGCAGAATATGTACATGCAGAAGAATGAAAATGGACCCTTATCTCACACCACTCACAAAAATTAACTAAAAATGGGCCAAAGACATAAACCTAAGCCCTAATACCTGGAAGAAAACATAGGGAAGAAACCTATCAATATTGATTTTAGCAATGGTTTCCTAATGGTTTGTGCTAAAAGCACAAACAAAAGCAAAAATCAACAAATGGGACCTCATCAAACCCAAAAGCTTCTGCACAACAAAAGGAACTGTTAACAAAACAGCAGCCAGAAAGAAACCCATGCTTACAAGGGCGATTAATCTACAACAAAGGAGGCAAGAACGCTCAACGGGGGGAAAGACACGCTCTTCAACAAATGATGCTGGGAAACTGGACAGTTTCGTGCAAAAGAATAAAACCGGACCATTTTCTGACAACACACACACACAGATAAATGGATTAAAGACCTAAATGTAAGACCTGAAACCATAAAATTTCTGGAAGAAAACAGGCAGAAATTTCTTTGACATTGGCTTTAGCAACATTTTTCTAGATAAGATTCCTTGGGCAAGGGAAACAAAAACAAAAATAAACTATTGAGACCACATCAAAATAAAAAGCTTTTGCACAGAGAGGGAAACTATCAACAGACAAAAAGGCAACCTACTGAATGGGAGAAGAGATTCACAAATGATTTATCTGATAAGGGCTTAATATCCAAAATATATAAACAACTTACATAACTCAATACCAAAATCCAAAGAATCTGATTAAAAAATGGGCAGAGGACCTGGATAGATATTTTCCCAAAGACATACAGATGTCGAACAGACGAATGAAAAGATGCTTGACATTACTAATCATCAGGGAAATGCAAATCAAAACCACAGAGAGGTATCACCTGACACCTGTCAGAACCACTAGAATCAAAAAGACAAGAAATAACAAGCGTTGTCGAGGATGTGGAGAAAAAGCAATCCTTGTGGACTGTTAGTGGAAAAGTAAACTGGTGCAGCCACTGTGGAAAATAGTATGGAAGATCCTCAGAAACTTAAAATAAAAATACCCAGTGATTCTACTACTGGGAATTTAACCAAAGAGAAATGAAAACCGTAATTTGAAAAATATGTGCACCCCTATGTTTACTGCAGCATCATTTATAATAGGCAGCAACCCAAGTGCCTGCCAAGAGATGAACAGATAAAGAAAATGTGGTGTGTTTGTATATATATACATATATAATGGGATATTATACATATATTCTGGACTATTCCTCAGCCATAGAAAAGAATGAGATCTCCCCATTTGCAACAACATGGATGAGCCTAGAAGGTATTATGCTAAGTGAAATATATCAGAGAAAGGCAAATACCATATGATTTTACTCCTTTGTGGAATGTAAAAAACAAAACAAATATACAAAAAGCAGGAACAGACCCATAAATAGAGAGAACTGATGGTTGCCAGAGTGGAAGGGGTTGGGGGCATGAGCAAAATGGGTGAAGAGGACTGGGAGATACAGGCTTCCAATTATGGAATGAATAAGTCATAGGAATAAAAGGCAGGGCATAGGAAATAAGTCAATGGTACTACAACAGTGTTGTCTGGTGACACGTGGCAGCGATGCTTGTGGTGAGCGCAGCACAACACAGGGTCTTGTCTGACCACGATGTTGTACACTGTACACCTGAAACTACGTAACATTGTGTGTCAACTGTATTTAAACAGAGAGAGAGAGAGAAAGGGCAGCCATGGGAGAAAATTTTTGCAAACCCATGTATTGAATAAAGAGTTAGTATCCCAAATAAAAAGAACAACTTAATAACAAGAAAACAATCTGATTAAAAAATTGACAGAAGATCTAAATAGACGTTTTTCTAAAGAGGACATTGAAATAGCCAACAGGCACATGAACAGATGTTCAGCAGCACCAATTACCAGAAAAATGCAAATCAAAACTACAGTGAGAGATCACTTCATGCCTAAAAGAGTGGCTACCATCAAGAAGAAAAGATAAAAGGGCTGGTGAACGGGAACCCCTATACAAATCACGTTTCTTTTCCCTCTGGCTAAAGCCAGTTTGTTAACACAGATGGTCACTTCAATTAGCAGGTAAATTTAGGATGTGATTTCTGCCTTTGCAGCCTCTTAATGGATTACCTGTAATGAGCATCACATTCTGGTTTAATGGTTCTTGAACAGTAAGAGTGTTTTCTTTCTCTACTACCTTTGTGGAGAAAAACGTCTAGGTTGAGGAAAGGTTTTGTTTTGATACTTCAGCACTACACTAGCACCCTGGGAGACTACTTAACAATCAGAGGGCATAACCGACCGCACTATACAAAACAGTATGAATTTCACAAGTGCAATTCTGAGTGTAAGATACCAGACACACAGGAGAAGGTACAGTGTCATTCCATTCATATGAGGCCCTAAAACAGGCACACGGGACCGATGGTACTGGAAGTCAGTGCAGTCTTTACCTTGGTGGAAGGGGACACAAAATGGGGTTTCCTGGTTGTTGATAATGTTCTGGGTCTTAGTTTGGGTGCTAATTAAACAGATGCGCTCCATTATAGAAGTTCATTGAGCAAATACTTCTGATCTCTGCTTGTCTGTGTGTGTATACTATAATTTTAATAAAAATTTTCAGATATGCTTTTCCCATTTACTCTTAGGTGGCTCCAGATGATACTTTCAAGATCACTGGAGTCATGAATATGATTTTCATTGTATTTAAATTAAAGGATTTTAAGGGAAAAAAGATATATTTTCTAGATTCTATCCAAGTCTCATATCTGGGTAAAAGAATTTGATTTTCTGTAAATCATAAGGGACTATATCACAGTTATGAAGAAACATGTCCTATCTGTGGTTGAGTTCTAATTTGATGTAACAAGAGATAATAGGGCAACTAAAAAGTATTTGTAAAGCAAAAAATTGGTCTAATTTTTAAATCTTGTACACAAAACGTCTTTAAGTGACAGCAAAGAAATGTTCTTCTCTAGACTCCAGCAAATACCTTAATTTAAAACGAGTGAAGATGGTAACATTTTGGTGGCTACTGTCGTAAGCAAGGTAGATGAAAAAAACACTGCAGTGAAAGGCAAAACACCATTTACTACTGTGGCTCCACGTGATCAGCACTGTGCTAAGTGCTGGGAGTATTAAGAAAACAAACAAAACATCCAAAACCTTTGACTCGGGGAACTCAGAATCCAGGGTGAAAAGCAGACATGCTTGTTCAATTAACTAACAATGCAAATAGCTGGGAACTTTTCTAAGAAAGATCACTTATAATTTTGTTTTCTATATTTCAGTAATCCTTTCTACCCTTGAAAATTTCAGTCACCGGAAGAAACAGAGAAATAAACTAAACCTTTCAAAGATTATACTATAAAAACATACTTTCAACTCCACCACTATGCATTTCTTCCTGAAGATCCCCCCCGCCCCATTCTCTTGGGCAGACAGCTAAAAAACTACTAAGCTGTGTGTCAGTCTTACACCTTTACTGATCTCATAGTCAAGCTTGTAAAATAATGATATAAGAAACTGTTCAGTCTAAGAATATTCAGAATTTAGGGGAGTTCTGTCATGATAAATGACAGGAATTTGATTTGATTTTCAGGATACTAGCATTTTGAATTTCTAAAAAATCTTCACTGCCAAGTGGTTAGTATTAAATTGTGTTTCCTTTGTGGGTATGATCAGTCAAGAAACTGAAGTATCCAGCTTCATGTTGATTAATAATGTTAAATACCAAACTAAAATTTGTCTCACTGATAATAAAATGAAATTTTATTCTCTCATACACTTCCTATAAATTCTTAATCCCACTACTTATTACAATAGCCAACAGTAAAATAAGCTATTTTATATCAATAAGAATAAAACACATACTCACAACAGAATATTTTTTAAAACCCTGTTCCTTGACAAATTGTAAGTATGTGTGTATCAAAATGTCAACTTACAACTCCCGGAACACTAGCTTCCAAGGGGAAGAGTTTTATCTCAGGATGTTAACTATTCTTCCCTATCTCCAATCACAAACACATTTTGCACATGATAAACAGAGATAAATGTTTCCTCTCTTTATGATTATATTGTAATCCTATCTCCCGGAAAGTGATTTCCTGGCAGACTGAATTTGGTCACATCTCTTCCATTTATAACCCTCAAAGTTATTTCTAGTAAAATGCTTAATCAAGTTCGCTTTAGCCATAATTGTAATGCTCACACCATTCTGTCACAACAATGAAAGACGCCAATTACTATTTAATGTTCATGCATTGGTTAGTATTAGTATTAATGAGTATTTCTTTTACATACCTTTTTTGTAACACGTCTGATTTCTCTGAATTTTCAATAGACAGGATGTAAAGATTAATAAACCAGGTCAGTGAGTATTGGTACATGGGCTCGATGTTAGCTAGATCAGCGATAGAGAAAAACAGGATGGTAGAATGGACGGCAATAGGCCGGTAGCCCATGCGGGTGGTATCAATCTTTTTCTCCGTCTCTTCGGCTACTTCCTGCTTTTGAGAAATCTCATTAGCCAAAGCCTTGGAGGAAGATAATATCTTAATAGCAGTTTCATCTTCTAATATATTGCCTTCTGAAGATGAAAGAACTTCTAAAATCTTGTCTTCTATTTCTTTTAACTGCCTGAAATAAAACACAATTTTCTCAGAAGAAAAAGAAATAATTTAAAATCACTTCATGCACACATTCTTGTGTAAGAAACAAAGAGCTTGTAACCTAAAGAAATGCATCACTCTGTGACAAATACTCGTAACAGTGCTATTGTATAATTAATTTTTTTTATCTCGCAAAATGTCAAAAAGACATTTTTCTGTTCCACTCTCTTTCTGATGCATGGTAACTAGAGAGAGAGGTGTAAACCAGTCTGCTCGGCCATCAAGGACCTCAGCCCTGAGTGAACAGAGAGTACCACTCCGTTTAGTTTTTGAAAAGTTTCATGACTTCTAGAATTTTGCCCTTTGTATCTATGATAGAGACGTTCCAAGCAGACAGTGGGATGCAATGTATTCAGACTGTGCCCTGATGAAAAGCTGTGATGTCAGCCACACAAAGAACACTAAAACTTTGGTGCTAAAACTTGGTCGAATAGTTGAAAATACATTGTCCTGAGTTGTGGTAGCCTTCCAGTTCTTCCAGTGCCCTAGAGCTTGGGTGCAAGCAATTTTCCAGATTAGAGGGTTGTAATGCCTTAGATTTTCCTCTTAAATCTCCCCATTCGATGCACCTGCTAAATCTAACAAGATAGGTCTTTAATATGTACTTTAATCCATTCTAAGTGATCTTGAAATAAGAAAGAACACGTTTGTGTTTCAAATGCTTGAAACCTTTTGTTTTCAGCTCCTTGTAGAATCAGGGCTTGCTTTTCTTCTTCGAGGTCCGGCCTTTCGCGTGCCACCACAATGCCCAAGAGCTGGTCTTGCATCCCCTCAGAGGTGATCATGAAGTTTAATAGTGTTACCTATGAACGAAAGAATATACAAGAACTGCATCGTTACTTCTATTGAGAAAGCCTCTGCTTTAAGTTCCAACCTTAAAATAGACTCTATTTACAATAGTAGGAATATGTGAAAAGTGGAATTTGTAGAGATTATGATTAAAGGTAAATGCAAGCTAGACTGCTGGATTAAAAACCCACCAAAGTTTCTCATGGTCATAAATGTAATATTTCAAAGGGTTTTGTGTGGTGATCAATTTCATTCCTATTTCAAACTAGTCCAGTTTCCGACAACTGTTTAATCCCCTAATCAGTTAAGGTCAGGTTGGAAGCTATCCTTCATACTGGCAGAGTTATTTGTTAAGGATCACAGTGGTGTCAAAAAGTAAAGGAAACTCTTATCAAGTGAAATAGGAGGAAAAAGAACACTATTATTACTTCAGTGGGGTATATACGATATTTACAATGTGATAATCATATTACATATTACATAATGTATGATATACAATATAATATGACCTATGCTATTTTTTTATAGTTTACTGTCAAGTTGGTTTCCATATAACACCCAGTGCTCATCCCACAAGTGCCCTCCTCCACGCTTATCACCCATTCTCCCCTCTCTCCCACCCCCATCAACCCTCAGTTTGTTCTCAGTATTTAAAAGTCTCAATATATAATAATCATGTTACAGTATGAATAGCTACTATTGTGAACTAGGGAATGTACATTTTAATGGTGTCCATTAAGGTGCAGTCTACCAACACGTGCTTCATCCCAGTATCTAAGGGCTCTTACACTCTTTGTTTCTACATCTTATAATTCTTCCTTCTCTAGTTCTTTCCCATAAGTGGGAAAGTAATCATGGTCAAGTCTCTCCTTTCAGAAAGCAAATAAACTAATAAGCCATTCACATGCTCTCCCACAATCCCTTTCAGCTATGGAATGATCTCCCTTTGTGCCCTTACAACTATTTATTCAGACTCTTATTGATACATGCCTTCTGTCTCTATCTCATTTCATTTTTCAGTCCTCTACAATCTACTCTCATCCCAGCCTCCACACACCCATAAATACACACAGTAATAAACTATAGAAACTTTCTGGCTCTGGTCATCAATGACTCGTAACTCAATAAATATTTACCTGACCTTGGTTTATGTTGAACACTCTCCCTAGCCTTCTTTTTTTTTTCCACACCAGCCGTTTTAAACATCTGTTTTGCAATCTGCCTGTCTTCTGCCCGTGTGTCTTGAGTTCAATTCTGCACTGAGGTATTAAACCTCACCTCTCACACCTCCTTTCCACGTACCTTTCATTTTTCTATGCTGAACTGATTGTGGACTCCCATGCACGCCAACTATGAAATGTCTGCATGTTCTTCAGCCCTGGCTGCTGAGTGGGAGACCTTGTATTTCCCCACCTTTCCTGGTAAGAGAATTTGATACTATTTCCTCTGCAAGAATGGAGTCATTCTGCCTTTGTAAGAAAATTTCCTACAAATTTTTAGAAAGTGTAAAACAGCTCCTTCCAGTAGCCCTAGCAAGAGGACTCCCTTCTCTGCCCAAACCCAGCACCTTCTCTCCACGGTGGTTTCCTCTGGGTTAAACTTTCCCCCTCACTCAAGGGGGCCCATGGTGGGCCTTGGATGCCACTAAGTATAGATTACATGAACATAATCATAAATTTAGATGGGATAATGAGAAATTCCTGAAATTGAGCACTTAAAAATCTCATTAAATGTTGTTTTGTGATTCTCTACTGCTTTGGCATTTATTCATGGGGAAAAAATAAAGCTTTCACGAGATTTTTCCCTGCTGGCATGAGAAAACAAGTGCACAAGTTAGATTTCCTTTAATCCCCAAGCCATAGCCATAGTATTGAGTGTAATGTATGTTTTACAAATTCTACCTCATTGTATTCAGATACAGGCAGGTACTCGTTCATATTCCATTAATGTTAGATCTTTCAAGATCAAGATATTATAAATCTGGGCATTTGCTCGCAAATAACAACATTCAAACAAATAACAAATAAACATTTCAAATTATATAAAATATGATTTTATAGTTTTATTTTCATTTAGATTCAAAAGGATTATAGCAGCATGATATCATCCCTTGGGTACTTTTGAAAGCAAAGGTACATAAAAGAGCCTAAAAATAGGATGAAGAGGAAGTATTCTAATTTGTAAATGAAAGCAGGTAACTGCCTCACTATGTTTTCTAATCCCTGTTTAATCAATCCCAGCAATTAAAAATAATGAAGCAATAAGGCACTCCTGGGATGGTAAGAATTTCAATACTGAATCATAGATCAGTTTCCTCCCCACAGTGGTTTATGACTTCTATAACTAGTTACTCGTAAACTAAGAATGGTTAGTTATTTGTGATATTTTCATAGATCTTACTGAAAAGTAAACATGGTTCACCATGTCATCTATTAAAATTTAACACAGCTTTGGGATTTTATAATTGTCTCTTATGCTTCACCCTTTCTCACTTATATTTAAAAGTTAAATAATAATTTAAAAGTTACATAATAATGCTAATTGTTAGCTCTCATACAAACTATGTACTGGGCCTTATTCTAAGCATTTGCATAGAGGAATTTATTTAGTCTACACCCCTCCATGAGATGGATATTTATTATTCCTGTTTATAGATTAGGAATAATAATATTCCTGCTTATAGCCACAGAGAGGTTAAGTAACTTGGCTAACATCACACAATTGGCGAGTGATAAAGCTAGCATTTGAACCAAGATAGTTTGGCTCCAGAATGTATGTTGTTAATTACTGCTAGATACTACCACTCCTAATGGATAAATAGAAAACACACAATTTTTAGGAGTTGAGATAAAATTTATTTTAGTAAGTTAAAAATAGTGGCCAAGAATTTCCATTATTTTAACATTGTGTTTTTTTTAGAATTAAGCTCAAGGGTCACCCCACTTTCCCCCCAGTCTTCCTTGAATGTCCAGTCTAAAGTATGTCCCCAATTCTGAACTCCTGTGTTTCCCTAGTCACAGGGAATATGGTCACTTGACATATGCATTATATACAGTGGAAATCTCTTGAGACCAGTGACCATGTTTATTCATCTTGGAGGGAATGAATTATGTCATCTTTATGTTTTCTCTGCCTCTGTAGAGAGAAGTCTATGTTAATTTAAATATTTCCAATAAAGGATAGTTTTTGAACTCTGGATAAATCTTGTCTATATATGTAACTCAAAATCTGAATCAACATTTCTTAATGTCCTCTCCTGCCAGCGTTTTAAAAAAATATTTTGAGAGAGAGAGCAAGTGTGCACGCATGGGTCGGGGGGCACAGAGAGGGGAAAGAGAATCCCAAGCAGGCTCCACACTGTTACAGTAGAGCTAGCTAGATAGAAGGATTGATCTCACAAACTGTGAGATCATGTCTGAGCCAAAATCAAGAGTTGGATGCTTCACCGACTGAGCCACCCAGGCACCGCATCTCTTGCTACCTTCTGCAAATAAAAGTCATCCCTCCCTCCCTCTCTCATTCCACAAACATTTATTGAGAGCCAACTTCATTGAGTGCCAAGATTTGGGAATAAAAAATGGAATGACCTCCTGGAGCTCAGCTGCAGATCAATATCTCAGGTAATTTTAGTTATTGACTAAAACTTTAAACTAACTTTGCTCTTGAAAGGAATTTCTACTTTAAAAAAAAACAGTGATCAAAATCAGTTCCTTTAAGTAATTATAAAAAATATGATAGCAGCAATCTTATTCTGAGAAAGAAGAATGGATTTTTGTTAATGACCAGGCCAAGAATGAGCATATCATCATTTATTACAAAGGATGCACATATATGCCATCTGTCCTTAACAGTAAAGTTCTAAGAATAATATCAATGATAGAAATTAGATTCTCAAAGTCTTTCTTTCACTGCATACTGAAGGCTCCTCTATTACTTACAGGCACACATAAAATAAACATTTGGAAATTATTATAGCAATTTCAGGAAATGCCAAACAAGGACAAAATCTCCTTTTCTTATCCTTCTCCTTTCTCCTTTCTCCTATTCTCCTTATGGCTTAGGAGGAAGATATAGTCATTAATTGTAAAATTTGATAAAGAAACATTCACTTTAGATACTGGCCTTTACTGATGTTTCAGGAAGATAATGAGGATTTCGTAGCTTGGTAGTAATATAGAAGCGGAAATCTGGCGCATATTCAATGGTCGAGTCCCCGAGGCGGATACACGTGCTCCCGCCCTGCTTAAAGGTCTGTTTCAGTAGAAGAGGTTCCAGGATAGGATCTAGTTCTTCTCCAACATTTTCTAGTAACACTGGAGTAAAATCAGAAAAGAGATACCATGTTATTTTAAATGCTGGCTGTAAACATTCAACCCTCCAAATTCTTTCGGCCTGCTAGATTGCTGCTTTTACTCGTTACCTATGAATTGTTTTTGTCTTCTGAGTATAAGGAGATGATGTCATAAAAATAACTGGATGTGTGTGGGAAGGGCCTAACTGGTGGGGCCGTCTGGTCGTTTTGCACGCTTCACTGCTTTTGGGTCTGCAATTCACCACGTGCCCAAGTACGGTGGTGAGATGAACCCAGCTGAGCCATCACAGAATAAGCATTTCAAGTTGTATTTAAATGGTCGTTTTTTTAATCATAAAAGTAACTCATGCTTATTGTGGAACACGGGGAAAATGTAAGAAAGAATGAAAGTATTAAACAAGGAGGCCGTTAGGCTGAGCTGATGCTCAGGCTATGGTGGCCTAAGGAAGCAAGCCAAATTCTAAACTT
Organism: Suricata suricatta; assembly: GCF_006229205.1. NCBI lineage: Eukaryota > Metazoa > Chordata > Mammalia > Carnivora > Herpestidae > Suricata > Suricata suricatta. The sequence goes on along the minus strand of NC_043702.1, from coordinate 37,864,182 downwards.
AGAGATGCCTCAAGGTTACAAAATCACATCAACATCAACATCAAAATCAAAATCCTAAGGCTAACCAAATACAAACAGCCAATTTTAAGCTAGAGCCAATCAAACAATTCCCTTTTTTGCTCCCTACTTGCTCTCTATCCCCAGCTCCGCTCAGTGGGACACCCTAACAGCTTCTAGTTCGGCACTGCCCAATTCCAATTATGTTTTGCTCAAATCAACATTTAAAAAATTTTAGTATGCCTCAGTTTCCCTTTTAGATGTTTTATGCAATTGACTCATACTCATATGTAGGTTGATAGAAAAATGACGCAAAACTCTGATAATTATTTGATGGATAAATTTTTCTCTTCAGTATTTTTATTCATCTTTTTCTATATATAACTGAGACTAAATACACATGATTTTGCATTCTAATTATTTTGCTTGACATTATAGCATAAATATTCCAATTTAAAACTGATAAACATGCTTTTAATTACTCTATAATAGTCACATATTAACTTTATTTCATTTTTTAAATCAACTTTCTATTATTAGATATTTCGATTGTTTTCTGTTCTCAATGTTACAAATGGAACTGTATACAAAAACTTGTGCTTAAGAGTATTTTCTTATGATAGCATTCTAGAAGGGGAATTCCTGGCTGAAAGACCAGGGACATTGTTAAGGCTCGTGATACATTTGCCAAATTAGTCTTATATTTTGGTGTTTGGGGTGCTACTGAGGCCAGCCTTGAATAATGGTGTTTTGCACAGTCCTTTAAGGGACCGATGTGCAATCTTGATGGGAAAGGATGAGCCTAGGGCATTGGAATGACAGGTATTTGCACCTCAACTGCAGTGCAAGTACAGACCTCTTCTGCTGCTTCCCAGAGGTTACTCGCGGCTAAATGAATTCCTAACACTGTCTTGTCAAGTTCTTTCACTGCTGAGCTCTTAATTAACCAAAGCAGGCATGTCAGATGATTTTTAAATTCCTTTTCACATCTTACTTGAATGAAATGATTATTTTTCATGGTTAAATAATACGAGCGTATTATAATGTATTAAATCCATTAATCTATTATTTAGATTGCTTCCATTTTTCCATTGTTAATAATGCTACAGTGAACATCTTTTGGAATAAACCCTTGTGTTCATCTCTGGTTACTTAATCAAGCTGGAGCCCTCGAAGCGCAATTAATTTAAAGGCTATTTATATTGCCAAATTACTTTCCTGAATGGCTGAAGACATTTCAGAGTTGCAATGAGCCCTCATTTTTTAAACCTGTTTTTCTATAAAATTGTACTTACAAACGCCAAGCACCATGTTGACATTTTCTCCTCCTCAAACGCTTTAAAAAGCATGGAGTATTCTTACCCTAGTTTTACATATGGGGAAACTGAGGTAAGGCAATTAAGGTAAAATTTTCAGTTAAATCTCCGTAAATGACAAAGCAGACACTTGAACTAAGCAGTGTCTCTCCTTACACAGCTCCCTGAACCACAGTGTGATACTGCCAGCAATAAATACTATATTCATGACTTTTACAATTTGATAGGTAAAAAATAGTTAAAATTTGTTTTCAAGGCTTGATGTTTTAGTTGATCTTTGTCTAGTTATTTTTTCTCTTGGGATATTGTATATTAGTACATTTGCCCATTTTCCTATTGTGTATTACAATCAGGTTCAGTTCTAAGTGATTAAAAAAACTAAAATCATAGTGACACGGAAAAGAAGGACTTCGTATCTCAGGTAAAGGGGAGCCCGAGGCCATTAGTCTAGAGGTAAAGGACAGTGAGCCTAAACGGTCAGAGATTCAGGTTGTTGCCATCTTGCTCCTTTTTGACCAAAATGGGCTTTCAAATGACATCCATATTCCAACCTTCAGAAAAGAAGAAAAAAACAGCAAAGGGGAAAACATCCTTTAAGGATATTTCCTGAGAAACACAAAGAGCATTTACACTTGCATCATGAGGGCCAGACCATAGTCAAATGATCATATACAACCACAGTGAAAATTTGGAAATTTATTTCTTTACTCTGTACCCAGCTAAACATGGGTAGTGCTAGTTTTTAAAACTTCATTTGTGTTTCTTTTTTTATGTTTCTTTTGAGAGAGTGCGAGGGAGGAGCAGAGAGAGAGAGAGAGAGAGAGGGAGAGAGAGAGAGAGAGAGACAGAATCCAAAGCAGGCTCTAGGGCTCTTAGCTGTCAGGACAGAACCCACGAACTGTGAGATCATGACCTGAGCCAAAGTCAGATGCTTAACCGACTGAGCCACCCAGGCTCCCCTCATTTGTATTTTTTAACACCATTGTAGCAAATAGCTCCTCACCCCCCAGTTTTCTGCCTGTTTTCAAGTTTGTTAACATTCTTTTTATATTTTATCTTCCTTGTAGAAATTTTCAATACTTGTTCAAAAGCAAAAAACAGTACACTGCACCTGATACACTAATTATCCAGCATTGCCTCTAGCAAATTTAGCCAATCTTCTTTCATCTCCTCCTCATCTCATCTGGATTATTTACAAACAAATCCTAGAAATCATAAAACTTCACCTTTAGATATTTGACTAAGTATCTCTGAAAGGTGAAGACTCTTTTTTATAAATTGCCACAGCTCAATCATTCACAATTTTATCAAATATCAAGGCAGGGAATATGTTTCTACATGATCTTAATATATTTTATTATCATTTGAAAATTATTTGTTTTTCAGTAGGCTCCATGCCCAAGGTGGGACTCGAACTCACAACTCTGAGATCAAGCATTGCATGCTCTCCCAGCTGAGCCAGCCAGACACTCTGGTCTTAAAATATTTTGATTATAGTTTGATTGCTTAAATTGGGATACAAATAAATTCTACAAATTACAATTGCTTGATAATCTCTTAAATTTAGTGTTTCTTGGCTTAGCTTAAAATTTTTTTCTTTTCTATTTTATCCACTGTGTATTTTCCTAAAAAGTTCTTTCTCAAAGACAAGATAGTTATGCCCCTATGTTTCCTTTTAGCATTTATGTCTTTTATTTTTTTTCTTTCATATTTAAGTCCTTAATTCATCTGGAACATATTTTAGTGTGAGGGGAGTCTCAACATATTTTTCCACAAAACCTTTTTTTTTCAACACCATTTGCTGAATGACTTATTATTTTTCCACTGGTTCCTAATGCTTACTTTATAATGCATTAAAGGCTTATATTTATTAGGGTTTATCCCAGAACTTATTCCAGTTAATTCCAAACTCTCCCTTATTTTTAATGTTTGTTTGTTTTGAGAGTGAGAGTGCACAGGTGGGAGAGGGAGAGAGAGAATCCCAAGAAGGCTCCCTGCTGCCCGTCACCTGGCAGCTGAGCCACCCAGGTGCACCCCAACTCACCTTCTGAATTTTTATTGGCTTTTTAATTTTCTTTCTTCTGGGTCAGTTTTAGTATTATTGCTAAAACTTTTGTTTCTGGAAGAGTTGACATCTTTACAACATTTTGTTTTCCTATCAGATAGAGACGTCTTACTCAAGTCTCCTTATTTTACTGTGAAGTTTTGTCACCTTCTTACTCTGCATTGTTAAAGCAATTCTAAGTTTCTGTTTGATTTTGTTTTGTTTCCTATTCACTGGTTGACTATAATCACTACACCCTTATTTTCCCTCAGTTGTTAATTGTAAATATTCTTTTTGGAATATATACTCCATTAAAGTCTTTTATCCTAATAGCTTTTTAGCTAATTTTCTTTGGTTTTCTAGATAAAGTACATTGTCTAAAAATAAAATATTTCCTTTTTCCAAATGTTACTGCACCCTCATTGTTTGTTTTATTGCACTGAAAACAACTTTCCTAATAATGTTAAACAACAACAGTGATGCTAGATACCAAATTCTCATTTTTATTTTTATATGATCAGAGTTTTAAAATCTGTTAATTTTATAGAATAACATATCAACTGAAATTCTTTTTATGAAAAATTATAACATTTAAGTTTTGTTGAACTGCCTCAGCTTTTATTGACAGCAAGTTTTTGAATAAAATCTCATATTTAAATTATTTTTTCCTAAAATATATTATACAATTTCATCCTCTCCACTTATTTGTCTCCTATTTTGAAATGGAATTAAGAGTGTCTATATTAATATGTATGAGTCTCTTTCAAAGCTAAAATACATATTATAAAACTTAAATATTACAGACTTGATTCTTTTTCCCAAAAGTGAAAATTTATTCCTTACTAACAGAATCAAGTCTGAAGCCTGTTTTCTATAGCACCATTATTTCAACTAAATCTGTTCTCAGAATTGAATATTTACTATATTATATGCCTCAGTGAAAAATCAAAAGTAGTCTAACTTTGAAAAAAAAACAGGAAAAGGAATAAAAATCTATAGATACATGAATTACCCAAGAATGGCACCCTTTTAATTTGACTCATTTAACCTTTAATTTGATCAAAATGTTTCATGTTAAAACACAGGAGCAAAAATTAATGAGATAGGCTTTTCTTCATATTGTTATCATCGTAGTTAACAATATGCTGATTTATATGAAAACCTCCTTGGTTATTTGCAAATGTCAGCTCACCAGTATCTGCAAAGCTTGTCAGAAACCAAGATTGGGGACCAAACCCAGGCAGAGAATCTCCCTAAAAACAATTTCTTTACCAACAGAAATGTAAAGGAAACCAAGTATTCTTTTAATATTTCTTTCACTTAGGAGAGCAACTGATATCAGTCTTTTATTATGTATTCTCTATATTATTCTATGTTAGACTTCAAATTAATAGAAATAATCTTCTGTATATTACATTCAACAATGTAGCATTTTGCATCCAGAGTAGAGTCAACCCTTTTGGACCACCTCCCAGGTACGTTCAATGAGCTTGGAGGTGAGAAGCAAAGAGTTATGCACGTAAGAAAAGGGCCAGAGTAGAAATTTGTAAAAACTGCATTATTGGCATTTCATTGGCTAGGTTGAGATGTCACAGAAAAAGACGTGTTTGAGTAGTACCTTAAAGGGTAAGCCTGAGAGACTTCACAAGTGGATGGAAGAGCATAGAAAGCCAAGGATGTGAAGCAATGCCATAGTGTATGTGCCCCTGCCCCCGCGTGCCCCCTGCCCCCGCGTGCCCCCTGCCCCCACGTGCCCCCGCGTGCCCCCTGCCCCTGCGCTCTAAATCTCATCACATGTGTGCCTTGGTCTCCCTCTTTAAACCAACAACATTGCTCTCAAACAGCAGAGACCAAGGGTGTCTTGTTCATGCGATGTTTTCAGTGGCACGTGGTAGTTGCAAAACAAATATTTGTTAGGTGAACGAACAAATAAATGAGCAAATGAAAGGAAAATTAAACCAGAAGTAGTTTTGCACATTCTATGCAAGGTGGAAATAAAGGAAAGCGCTAGGAGATAAAAAGAAAAGGCAGCTCAAGTGTGACAGAGGCTTCCCTTAAGACAGAGATTCTTTTTTCATAGAGTTAATGAAAAGCTATTCGGAGAAGATCTATACAAATTGATACCCTTTAAAAAATTTTTATTTTTAAGCAATCTCCACATCCAACATGGGGCCGGAAGTCACAAACCCGAGATCAAGAACCACATGCTCCATCATGAGCCAGCCAGATGCCCCTAAGTTGATGCCTTTTTAAAATTTTGTCTTATTTTTCCAGCTTTATCGGGGTATAAACAAATTGATGTATCAGCAATATTCATATAATATCCTATGCACACCTTATTCATCGGTGTAGCTAATATAGCTGTATCTTTCTTTTCTACAAAATTGGCTTTCAAACTTTTTTGTAAGTAGCAGGATACTTTTTTCCAAAGAGGTTATTGTCTTAGAACTCAGTATCAACAAAGAAAAGGGAGGCCTCTTCTGGTAGAAGCAGAGCCAGGTGGGTGAAGGAGGAGAAAACCTCTACCTTCTCTACCCAGGCTGCCAGCAAGGGGTGACAGATCAAAAGCCAATGTTCCTAATAGGCCAATACCTAAAGAGAACTTCTTAAATGTTAAAGTCTTAGTTGGTCTGAGGGTTGTGGGTTATCGTTAAGCTGATTAAATGGAAAAGTCTTCAACTGCTTATGTTTTAAAGCCATAATATAAACCAATTCTTTTACCTGAAGTTTCAATATAAAAATAGTTGTGTGCAGGCACCTGGATGGCTCAGTGAGTTAAGCATCTGACTTCAACTCAGGTCATGATTTCAGGTTTCGTGAGTTCAAGGCCCACGTTGGGCTCTGTGCTGACGGCTCAAAGCCTGGGGCTGCTTCAGATTCCGTGTCTCGCTTTCTCTCTATCCACCCCTGCTCACACTCTGTTCTTTCAAAAATAAGTAAATGTTAAAAATTTTTTAAAAAAATAAAAATAAAAATAGTTGTGAAATCTGCCATCTGTTATTCTCTCTACAGTAGATTAAAATTTTCACTTCTCTCTGATGACTAATGTTAGAAAGTATTGTAAATAATTATTGTCCATTTAAAAAATTTTTTTGTTTTTATTTTTGAGAGAGAGACAGCGTGAGCAGGGGAGAGTCAGAGAGAGAGGAAGCCACGGAATCCGAAGACAGGCTCCAGGCTCTGAGCTAGCTGTCAGCACAGAGCCTGACATGGGGCTCAAACCCACAAACTGCGAGATCATGACCTGAGCCAAGTTCAGACGCTTAATTGACTGAGCCACCCAGGCGCCCCAATTATTGTTTATTTTTAAAGTAGTCCATTCCCAAAAGTAGGTTAATGCAACTACAAACGGCACAGTTAGCACTGGGCAAAGGTAGAAGGCTTGGGGATGAGTTTCAGCACTCCCCTTTACTAGGTATATAACCTTGGTTAAAGCCACACAACTAACATTCTCTAGCAACTTACTTACCTTGTTCATAAACTGAACTGGTTGGAATTACTATTGGGTCTCACATTTTTTATGGTCACCACTCCAAGTAAGAAACACATCTGAAATCTTGATCAAGCACACACACATGCACATGAAACATCAAAATTTTCATAAAAATGCTTACCTATATTCCATGCTGCACAGCCTAATATATTCAATTCTTTGTTACTGCATTTCATTTAAATTGCTTGTCATGACCCACTAAAAGTTGGTTTTCTCTCTGACAGTTTGGAAACCACTAGACAGATTGTCTCTGTGGCCCTTTCTTCTCCAAACTAAAGTAATATTAAGATCCATGACTGAGATTTGTAGAATCTCAGGATGTCAAATAAGTGGCAGATGCTAAATTTTTTTTACTTTATCAAGGAAATTTGACTAAGTGACGTAAAGTAATTTTTTTAAAGTTTATTTATTTTTAGAGAGAGAGAGAGAGAGGGCAAATGAGGGATGGGCAGAAAGAAAGGGACAGAGATAAACCCAGGCAGGCTCCCTGCTGTCAGCATGGAGCCTGACACAGGCTTGATCTCACGAACCATGAGATCATGACTTGAGCCACGATGAAGAGTTGGATGTTTAACCAACCGAGCCACCCAGAAGCCCCATGTAGTTTTAATTAAATTATCTAAGGTGCCAATTCTTTCAAGAAATCTTCCCTATTTCTCTGAATTCTCATAAACATTTGTGCCTTTCTTATTTTGCTAATATAATTGAGTATATACTAATTTAAGGAGTACATGCATACCACAGGTAAATCTCCAGTCAAGAATCAAGAAACAACATACACTGAACTTAGCAGACACTTCTGTAACTACCCACAGGACTCATTTCTTCCTCACACTGTCTGGTTGGAGTAGAGATGGGGAAATGGAGTCTCAGAAAGATCACTGAACTTAACATTGACTAAGAGGCAAGTACCCTAACTCCAGTGTCCCTACTCGTAACAGCACAGTGGTTCTAACAAGGATAGTGACACATGTCCACTTCCTATTTTTATTACTGTTAGAAACATATATTGTCTGATCCTATTAAACAAGGTATTTGATAGTAGAAATAATGTTCATCACTTTTTGTAACACGTATGTCACTATACCATATTCTTAAGAATACCAGTTGGATGAATGAAATATCATTTGCATGTGTGTCTGTGTCCATATACATAAACACAGATTTTGTAGGTAGACTAAGGTTTTTCATTTCATGTGTACCCTAAACAAACCTAACCTTAAATTATTTTAAAGATTAAATCATTATTTTATTTAAAAGAATTTTTTAATGTTTATTTCTTTTTGAGAGAGAGAGAGAAAGAGAGAGAGCAAGCGAGCATGAGTGGGGAAGGGGTAGAGAGAGAAAGAGGGAGACACAGAATCCCAAGTAGTCTCCGGGCTCTGTGCAGGGCTCAAACTCAAGGACCGCAAGATCATGACCTGAGCCGAAGTCAGAAGCTCAACTGATTGAGGCAACCAGGCACCCCAAGATTAGCTCACTGTTAATATGCAAAAATAAAATGTCTGTAAGACTACCTGATACATTTGTTGTAATTCTTCCATGTAGTACTAGCTCAAATAGCAACTTAAATTTGCTAAACTTGTCCTAAGTACAAATATGTTGTTGTTTCATTAATGTTTACATTCATTTATTTGGTCAAGTAGTCAAAAGTTGATAGGTAACATAGATTTAAAATGTGACAACCCCGGGGCACCTGGGTGGCTCAGTCAGTTAAGCATCTGACTTCAGCTCAAGTCATAGTCTCACGGTCAGTGAGTTCAAGCCCCACATCTGACTGTGCCGACAGCTCAGAGCCTGGAGCCTGCTGTGGATTCTGTGTCATCCTCTTGCAATCTGCTCCCTCCCCTACTTGCCCTCTGTCTCTCTCTCAAAACTAAAATAAAAACATTAAAAAAAATAGAATGTGTCAACCTCAATTTACTCATATCGTAAACGTTTTGTGTTTTGTTTCAACAAATGTGGCATATGCACAGAGCTTCACTGAGAAGTCCTTGTCGTGCTTCTAATCTCTCCATCGTGGCACATAAAAGTCAGCCATACAAAATGTGGGCTCACTCCTCTGCCACTCTGGTAGGACAAGTCGAAAGAAGAATAAATAGATAACTGGACTAATGTTGTGTTAAAATACTTCTGGCATATCGAGTGGCCCTTTTAATTGCAGAAGTGGAATTATAATGAGAACTAAAGAATGGCAAATGACAGACAAAAATTAAAACAGCTACATTAGAGAAAGCCTCACAAATGAACCTTGAGACAAAGGAAACAACCAAACCCCACAAGAATGATAATTTCTCAAGTTCTTGATGAATTATCAATATAATAAAAGATATAACAAAATCATTATTTATTTAAGATGAGTCTGACACAAGTATTTTTAAAACATAAAAAACCTACTTCCTTTTGGGTTAATTGCACTCTCTCTGGGCATTACCATAACATACACTTATACACTTACTATTTGACTACATACCAGGGGTACCAAACTGGATGCAATTTTCCAGAGTCCTGACGTAGTCAGGATCATTTAATTTAATTACATGAAGACTATTGGCTTTTTCCATGTTCTTGACCCATTTATTAGCCTGACCTTGAGGATCTATCATTAGAGGCCACCGTCTTGCATTCCTGAAAGAGGGAAAAAAAACAATGCTGGACAAATCATGATGTGTCTTTATGTTATTTAATCATGCACATATCATTTTCTTACAGTTTATGCTTTATAGTAACATTTTACTTTTTAACTCACTATGAAAAACTGTGTTCTTACAGCAGAAACATTTAGATTGAGTAGGCTACTAAAATGACAACTATAAAAATATCACCTTGGAAACACATTTTTTAGAGAGAGAAAAAAAATGTGAGTGGGAGAGGGGTTGAGAGAGAGGGAGAGAGAGAATCCCAAGCAGGTTCCACACCTTCAGCACAGAGCCTGATGATGTGGGGCTCAGTCTCATGAACCCTGGGATCATGACTTGAGCCAAGGTCAAGAGTCGGACACTTAACGGACGGAGCTACCCATGCACCTTGCAAGTTTTTTACTCTTTGGAAAATCATAGTTTTCTAAAGGTTAAATTATACTTTTGAAAACACTTTTTTCAATTCAATTCAATTAGCAAGAAGATTGCAAATCAGGAAACTCTAGTTTTCCACTGGACCCTGCCATTAATTACTTATGTGACTCTGAACAAGTCACTTCCTTTTCTTGACTTCCATCTGCTATCATTTGTACAAGAGAGAAAGAGTATGAATTGAGACATCATATCTCTTTTTCAGATCTAGACCATTAAGGATATAATCGTATTAAAAAAAAAGGTGAAATGCATAATTTTAAACATCTAATCTTCTGGGACCCTAAAGTATTAATACAATTTTTGATCCAGTATTTGTTTCAAACACTTGCATATTTAATGTCATATATGTATAGTTCATTACATATTTGTAAGCTTCCTACAGACAGAAGTATATTCTCTGAAAGTCAGTTTTTGCACTATGAAGAGCTCATATTTACTGCTCTGTTCTTACATGCCTTTTTCATCATAAGAACAATAGCAGTAAACCATGAGATGCCCAGTTTAGCTTCCAGGGTGCTGTGGGGTCGCAGAGCTAATCAATATTTGCCATCATCAAAGAGTATCCAACCATATCGCTTTCTGCATTGCGTGAAATGTAATCAGCATTAAGATTACTGCTCTTTTCTGGCAAAGTTTCAGTAGACACAAGCCATACTTCTGGTCACTTTCCTAAAGATACTGTCATTCTCTTCAAAAGTGAGCACGGCAAATTTACATAGCTTGCCAGAAGAGCAGAAGGAGAAAATAAAAGGTGACTGGAACAAAAACAAAACGCAAAAATGTTAGGCTAAAAAGGGATAATTTATTCAACATCATCTCATTATAATATGAATTTAGAATTTCATTGGATGACTTGTTTCAAATGGAAATAATCATACTTTCTGGTATTTAACTTAGAACGTCGGCTAAAACATATAGTTTATATTGTAGAGGAGATAGTCTTGCCCTCCAAATTAGCATTATACAGTGTAACAGTCAGTTTGAAATTGAATGGCTCAGTCTTCCTTCTGTTGCTTCCACAATCATTAACCACAGTACCCGTGTTCATGTTGTTCCTTTGTCCAAAATGCACTTCTTCTGCACCCTTTCCCATTCAAGTCCTGTGCATGTTTCAAGGTCAGCTCAAATGTTATGCAGTTCACAAAGTGCCACAGCCTGTCTTAACAGAAATTTATTTTCCCACAGTTCCAGAGGCTGCAAGTCCAAGAACAAGGTGCTGGTAGGTTTGGTTTCTCCAGAGGCCTTTCTCCTTGGCTTGCAGACAACACAGCCCTCTCGATGTGTCCTGCTGTGGGCCTTTCCTCTGCAGGCATCCCTGGTATCGGTGATTATAAAGACACCAGTCCTATCGAATCAGGGCTCCATTACACCTCACTTAACCTTAATGATCTCCTTAAAGGCCCTGTCTCCAAATAGTCCCATGGAGGGCTATATACTCAACATATGAATGGGGTGTGTGTGTGGACAATTCAGTCCATACTATAATATTAATTATACTAAAAAACGAGACCAAAGAGTAGTGTAATGTCCTAGATATAGTCAACTAATAGAAAGAAAATCATACCCATAAGAAACTAAAGGGAGTGAGAAGGAAAATTAGAAAGGAATACAACTTATAAATATGTAAAAGTCTCATTCTGTCACATTTTAAAACTATTTTTAAGGCAGAGGATTAAGTCTGTTAGCATTTATGCTTCCCCAAAGAAAGTGAATGACTCACTCTTCCTTCTGTTGCTTCCACAATTTTTAATTACAATACCCATGTTCATGTTGTTAACTTTGTCCAAAATGCACTTCTTCCTTATCCTTTTGTGTTCATGTCCTATGCGTGTTTCAAGGTCAGCTCAGATGCTATGCAGTACACAAAGCCTGTCCTGAGGTCTCTTTCTCTCTGAAGGTCTTTAGCAGTTTGTCCATATTACATTTATGGCACTTTGATATAATGATAATATTCTATTATGGTAATTTTATAATGTTAACTGAATCACTCATCTAAGTTGTATATTCTTTGAGGGAAAGGGCCACAATGATTCTTCCTATTATTTTTTCCTAAATCAAATAAAATTTGATAATCTACTGGAAGGCAAAACCAAAAACCATCTATATAAAAAAATTAAAAAAAATAAAATTATAAAAAAAACCCATCTGACAAACATCATACAGGGTAACAGATTCTAAACACAGATATTTTCTAAGTGATCCTCCCTGCATGGACAATACCAGTTCAAAGGGCACCGCCTCAAACTCAGAGGAAAGGATTATGGTGCTGACCAAGCTAGTGCATCACAGCCTTTCTCCTCCATTGATTACAATGAAAAATTCTAGATAAAAGCAACCACTTACAGATTCTTAAAAGTAAATAATAAAAAGTGAATGGGAAGAAAGTGAAAACTGGAGAAATGACCAATAAAGGGGTATTGAGTTTCCTGTGTGTTTTTTGTTTTGTTTTGTTTTTTTCCTTTCTGTCTTCTGACTTTGGTTGAATGGGGGCCCTGGGCAGCAGGCACAGTAGCAAAAATTCAAGTTAGTAGACAAAATGATCATGTGTGAACCGGGTGGGGAGGGGGATAGGCAGAGGGAATCTCTTTTTTCCTTCTGTCCCTCCCCCCAGGTCAACCCCAGCCACAACTGTATTCCTATGCAGAAAGAAAACCAATCTGAGAGATACCAATCTCCCTGGAAAGCAGAGCTGGGCAAAGAGGCATCTGCTGTGCATGGTGTGTAAGGGTGTCTTAGTCTGCTCAGGTGGTTGTGACAAATGACTTAGATAACAGGCATTTCCCACAGTTCTAAAGACTGGGAAGCCCAGGATCAAGGCTTTAGCAGATCCAGTGACTGGTGAGGATCTCCTTCTGCTTTGCAGATGGCAGTCTTCTCTTTGCCTCTTCCACATGGTAAATTAGTGCCCTCTGAAGGGCACTAATCCCATTCAAAACTCCACCTTCATGACCCAATTACCTCCCAAGCTTGACTTGAGCTCTACATATAAATTTGGTGGACTCAAAGATTTAGTCCAAAGCAGGAGAAACCCCAGTACTTTTCTTTTTCTTCTTGACGCTTTGTCCCAAGTGTGGACATGGATGGTGCAACAGCGTGAGGAGCTGAAACTCTGAGAGAATACCATCATTTTGCACAGAAAAATACAGAGAAAGGGGTCTGTGGGATATGGAAAGTACAGGAGAAATTCTGGAGGTGACAGACCCCAAGAAAGGATTCCCTAATTCAGATACAAGTTCTGAGTCGATATCCAAGCTGTGCATGTGCAACATATATCCAAGGAAGCACATCACAGGTTTGAGCTAGGACAGAAACCCAGGCCCCAGATTTACCCCTGAGCAATGGATGCTGAGAGGCATCTCTGGAGAGCATAGCAAAAGCTTTCAATTATGACCTCACATTGAAACATCGTGTACAGAAGGAAAAAACAGAGAGTGGCATCTGAACATAACCAAGTTGTTTGACTATTAAAACAAAAATCAATCGTATCCAGAAGATTTTAATAGGAACCAGCATCTTATTTTCAAAAGGTCCAGGATGCAATCCAAAATTACTTGACATACCAACAGCTAGAATGTGACTAATTCTCAAAGAAAAAGCAGAATGCTAGAATTACCAGAAAAAAAACCTTTAAAGCATCCTCCACAAGGTAACAGTGAGCATTATAAAATAATAATAATAAATGGAAAGAGAGGTGTTCTCATCAGAGAAACAGAAAATATAAAAAGAACCAAATGAAAATTTTATAATTGAAAAATATCTGAAATAAGATCCAGTGTAAGGATTCTAGAATAGATAGGAGAAGACAGAGGAAAGTCAGTGATCTAAAAGACGGGTGAATAAAAATAATCCAGTTTCAATACTAAAGAGAAAAAAAGATAAAATAAACAAAGCCTCCAAGACCTGTGAGAAAATATTAAGAGGTTTAATATTCATGCGAAGGGGGTCCCAAGAGAGGAGAAAGAGATTAATACAGAAAACATATTTGAAAACATAATGGCTGAAACTTTCTCAAATTCAGGGAAACACACAACTGTACAGTTTCACAAAGCTTAGCAATCCTCAAAAAAGGACACTAAAAGCAAAACCAAAAAACCATACAAAAATGCACGCACACACACACACACCCAGATACACTGTAATCAAACTGCTGAAAACCAAAGATTTGAAAGCAGCCAGAGAAAAGTGATACATTATACATTGATGACAATTATGCAAATGACTGCAGATTTCATGTCAGAAATCATAGAGCCAGAACACAGAACATTCTCAGAAGAATAAAAAGAATTGTATCAACCCAGAATTCTATATACACCAATATAACCTTCAAGAATAAAGACGAAATATTTTCAGATCAAGGAAACTAAAAAAGTTCTTTGTCAGCAGATTCCCTCCAAATTCTAAAGTTCTTCACTCTGAAGGAAAAGGATACCACAGTGACTCTTAGAAAAAAAAAAGCAACAAACATGGTAAATATAATAGGCTATTTTCCTACTCTTAATTTCTTTCAAATATGTATAAATATGGAGACAAAAACATTCAGTTAGAGGGAGCTTCAAAGTCTGCAGACACAATACATATGATCAGTGGGAGGTAAAGGAGACCGATGGTGGCAAGCATTCGACATTTCTTTTAAGTTTTTTAAAAACTTTAGCTAACATACACTGCAATATTGGTTTCAGGAGTAGAATTCAGTGATTAATCACTTACATACAATGCCCAGTGCCCATCACAGTGCCCTCCTTAGTACCCGTCACCCCTCTAGCCCATCTCCCACTCACCTCCCTCCCTCAACCCACAGTTTGTTCTCTATCAGTAAGTCTCTTGTGGTTTGTTTCCCTCTCTTCTGTTCCCTTCCACCTTCTCAGAGATTCATCTGTTTTGTTTCTTAAACTCCACATGAGTGAAATCATTTTTCTCTGACTTATTTCAATTAGCATAATACATTCTAGCTCGATCCACATCATCACAAATGGCAAGATTTCATTCTTTTTGACAGATGAGCAATATTTCATTACATATGATTATAATGATTTCAGTGTAGTAGACACACACACACACACATCGTCTTTATCCATGCACCAGTTAATGCACATTTGGGCTCTCCCCATAGGTTGGATATTGTTTATAATGCTGCTATAGGCATTGGGATGCTTCTATCCCTTCGAATCTGTATTTTTGTATCCTTTGGGTAAATAATAGTGCAGTTTGCTGGATCAAAGGGTAGTTCTATTTTTAGTTTTTTGAAGAATCTCCATACTGTTTTCCAGAGTGGCTGCACCAATTTGCATTCCCACCAACAGAAACATTCTACATTTTAACTGCAGTGGGAAAATATTGAGTAAACATAAAAATTTGTACAAAAAAATAATGTAAAGCATAATAGTGAAAAAAGCCAGTAGATAAATTAAAGTGGAATACTAAAAATTGTAGATTATTCAAATAATCTAAAAGAATGAGAAATGAGAATCAGAGCAATAAAAATCACATGTAAAAACTGAAAAGAAAAATAATAAAATGGTCAATCTAATTACAATTATTCTGACCACAGTAAGTATAAAGTAGTCTAAACATACTAATTAATGGAAGGAGATTATCAGATTGGAAAAAATACAAGCTCTGTGTAGACTGTACACTGTCTATAAGATACTCTCACTTTAAATAGAGCGTTTATATTAAATATAATTGTAACAGATACACCATACAAATGCTAATCAAAAGAAAATTGAATTACATATAGACCTCAGAACAAGAACAATTATCAGGGATACAGAGGGACTTTACATAATAAAAGGTCAATTTATTACGAAGATCTAACAATCCTGCATGTTTATGCACCTAACAATGAGCTCCAAAATATATGAAGCTAAAACTAATAGAACTGAAGAGACAATAAGTAGACAGATTAGCAAGGATACAGAAGGTGTGAACAACACCATCACACTACCCCTCCTGACATTTAAAGAACTCTCTACTCAGTAATAGCAAAATAACATTTTTCAGGTATATGTGGAAAATTCAGAAAGACAGACCACATTTATGCCATAAAACCAAGAAATTTAAAGCAACTGAAATCATATAGTGTATGTTCTCTGAATATAATGAAATTAAATTATAAATTAATAATAGAAGATAGCTTAAATTATCAAGTATTTTGAAATTTAAAAGTGTATTTTTAAATGACCTATAAAGAAGTCTCAAGATAAATTAGAACATATTTTGAAGGAAATGAAAATACAACATATCAAAATTTGTGCTATGCAGCTAATGCAGTGCTTAGTGGGAAATGTATAGCAGTAAATGCTTAGATTATTAAAAAAATCTAAAATCAATAACAAACTTTCACCTTAGGACACCAGAGAAAGTAGAGTAATTTAGGCAAAAAACAAGAAATAATAAATATTAAAGCAGAAGTCAATAAAATGGATAGCAAAAAAGGTGGACAAAAACAATGAAATGAAAGCTTTATTCTTAGATAAGTTCCAGAATATATATCATGCTCTAGCTAGACTGATCAAGGAAAAAAAAAAAAAAGGGAATGCTAATTACCGGTATCAGGAATGATAGAGAAGATGATAATTGTAAACCCTGCAGACATAAAAAGGATGACAAGGTAATACTACAAACTTTATGCCCATAAATTTGACAACTTAGTTGAGCCAATTTCTGCAAAGATAGAAACTACCAAGATTCACTTAAGAATAGATAACTTGCTGAGTGTACCTCAGTAATTTATGAGTCTGACTTCGGCTCAAGTCATGATCTCATGGTTTGTGGGTTCAAGCCTTGCATCAGGCTCTGTGCTGACAGCTCAGAGCTTGGAGCCTGCTTCTGATTCTGTGTTTCCCTTCTTTTCTGCCCTTCCTTGCTATCACCCTGTTTCTCTCTCTGTCTCTGTCTCTCTCTCTCTCTCTTGGAATAAGTAAACATTAAAAAAATTTGTTTTAAAGAATAGATAACTTGAATAATCCTTTAACCCTTTCAAAATTGAAATCATAGGTAATGTCTTCCAACAAAGAAAGTTCCAGGTGCAAATAGTTTCTTTGGTTATTTCTACAAGACATTTAAGAAATAAATAATTCTACATAACCTCTTCCAGAAAGTAGAATGGGGGAGAGCACTTTCCGATTTATGAGCCAGCATTACCTTGATAATGAAATTCTGTAGATGTTCTGATAAAAGAAACCACATACCAATATCCCTCATGAACAGAAAATGTAAAAATCTTCGACAAAGTATCAGCAAATTGAGTCAAACATATATAAATAAGGAGGATACATGAAGGACTGGTAGGGTTTATCCTGGAAATGCAAGGCTAGTCAAACATTCAAAAAAAAAATCAATCCATAAACTAACTTAGAAATCACATCTCTCCACTTCTGGGGGTGTGAGTGTGATCCCATGGTGTGGTGTGGACATGGCAGGGGGCGATGCAGAGGATGACTTACCACATATCTTTCCCAGAGAGCATGAAACAGCCGAGACACCACTCAATTCACAAGTTCATAAGCAACAGAATGAGAGTGCAGAGGATGCACGGAGACTTCCTGAGGTCTTCAGGAAAACTTCATGTCACAGCCCGTTTCAGTCATTTAAAAAACAGTGAGACCACTTCTAGTGTCCTCAGCTTGTTGGCCTGTTTGGCCAGTCTTTGCCCAGAGACTGCTGAGGAGGGGAAGGCTCTGACCCCAAGCCTGGAAGGGCCGAAGGAAGGTGAGGAGCTACAGCAGGTTCTTGGTGACAACCAGACCAAGAACTTAAAAAACAAAATAAACCAAACTGCAGCTTTCAATATTAATCTCCAAATATCACTCTGCTGCTGAGGGAATGACATGCCCCACCGGCCCGGAGTCTGCAGCTGACTTACACAGAACTCATTTTTCAGAAGACATTTGGGCTTCCTTTGGACAGAACAACCTGGCTTGGTCTTGGTTTAAGTGCTACTTCAAACCGGATAGTTGGACCATGATACCCTGACCTTGCCTCTAAGAAGGATGAGATGGCGTGAGATGCATATAAGTCACATATTTTATACCTGGCCCCTGTGTTATTTTTTTAAATTGTTTTTAAGATTCTCTTATTTTAAGTGACCTTTATTCTCAATGTGGGTATTGAATTTATGACCCCTGAGATCAGGAGTCACATTCTCTGTTGCCTGGGCCAACCAGGTGCCTCTTAAGATTTTATTTTATTTCTTGCCCTTCTGTTAGTTTTGATTTTAAGATTTGATGTTTTAATTTCAATGTGTTTGTAATTTTTGACATGCATAAAACTGGTATAGGAAATAGCAGTCTTCCCTTAAAGGGCATGTGGTTGGCTCAGTGGGTAGAGCATGTGACTCTTGATTTGGGGGTTGTGAGTTCAAGCCTCACTTTGGGCATGGAGCCTACTTAAAAAAAACAAAACAAAACAAAACAAAATCCAAACTGGAGCCCCTAAATATAAATGCAAAAGGAAGAGTTGAACCAGACCCATATCATCATCTAAAATTCTTAAGGAGAGAAGAATAGCATTAGTGACTCTGAGACAGCACTGGCATCATTGTGCTTAGCCCAGAAGTCAAGGAAGAAGTGCGTCACGGAAAGTAGTTAAACCTGAGGATAGCTCGGTGCATCTTGGAGCCCACAGCCTTGAGGTAGATAGATACTTGACCCTTATTCTTACTGTTGGAGGATGTAGGTTTGGAGGCAGTGGTCCTAAAGCACTATTTTCTCACTCCCAAATTAAGATTTTTTTTCCTTCATAGGACAGACTTGAAGGTCTGACACTTAGAAGACTCCTTGCCTGGGGAATTCAGTCCAAACTTCTGGCTTGCTACTCAGCCGCTGGCCTTCTCTGGTGGGGGTGATTTGAAGGAGGGAGGCTGCCTCTTCCTGGGCCACCACAATGCAGGCATTCTATGTAAAGGTAGTTGGGGGAAACTCTTCAATTGCTAAACATTCTAGCTTTGTGCAGTGACAGTATTGTAGCCAATGAAGTTAATGCAAGGCACAATTACTGCTAACTAAAAAACGAAAAAATAGCTAAACATTTTAGCTTTGACTTTTCTGAAAGGAAATATGCCTGTTTTCTTCACAATTCGGAGATTCTTCTTTGGACCATTTGTTGGCTCCCAATGAATGCATGATCCCAAAAAAGTTTGGAGAAACAATAAAGTTCTTTATTTTTTATTTTTTTTTTTGGATCAGTTCCACAACCAATGTGGGGCTCAAGCTTATGACCAGAGATTAAGAGTCACATGCTCTGTGGACTGAGCTTGCCAGAGGCCCTAACAAAGTTAGCTTTAAAAGACATGATAATTTGGGGCACCGGGCTGACTTGGTAGAACATATGACTCAGGGTCACTGAGTTCAAGCCCCATGTTGGGTGTAGAGTTTACTTAAAAGTAAAACAAAAATTTAAAAAACAGATTGTTTGATGTCTGCTGGCCAAGGCAAAAATACACTTTTTATAAATTCAATTTCTGACATGACATAGTTTGTAAGTCACCAATATACATTTTTTAATGTTTATTTTTAAGAAAGAGAGACAGAGTGTCAGCATAGAGGGGCAGAGGGAGAGGGAGACACAGAATCCAAAGCAGGCTCCAGGTTCTGAGTTGTCAGCACAGAGCCCAAACAGGGGCTCGAATTCAAGAATCTGTGAGATCATGACCTGAGTGGAAGTCAGAGTCTTAACCAACTGAGTTACCCTGGTGCCCCTAAGCCACTGATATTCTTAATCAATATTTGAAGGAAATAATCTTTTCATCCTTGGACAACTTTACTTCTTTGAGACTTATCAGAGTTCTGAGTTGTAAGTTATGTGGATAACAATAGTATCTATTCGATAGGTATTTTGAGAAGATTCAGAAGACTACTAAAAAGAGCCGATCAGTGTCTGACATACATTATGCCCCAATAAATGTCAGCTCATTTCAGTATCTCAGTCACGTGAGCAAGGATACACAGTCAGCTTGCTTCATAGAAATGAATACAGGAATTTGGTACCACACGATTGGTTCTGGTATCAGGCTATGAAAACAACCCAACTTACTTCTTTTGGTCTGCAGAGTTTTTTTTAAAGAGAGGCAGTAACACATGTAGGTTGGCACCAAGGGATGGAACAGAAAGAACAGACTGGAATGCAGACCTCAGGTACAATCTAGGCCTGTGTGCTATTTGGCAAGAGAGCAGTGCAGCACTGCCATTTTTACCGATGTGCCTGTCTGTGCCAACAGTCCGTGAGCTACCTCAGAGCATTAAAATATATAATGGGCTTCGCATATACTTAGGTACTAATAAATGGTAGTAGGATCATGATAAGTAGACTTAAAAAAAAACAACTTGTACTAGGGGGTTATTTGTAAATGCAATGTCATGCTGTGTTAATAGATGCAAAGTCTGGTCAACATTCTGCTGGACATTGTTCGCTGTGGTCCCGGACCACATCTTACTATTCAGAATCGTTAGCAGGAGACCCTGCAAAAGCTTTCATCATCTGTGAAACATTGTAAGGCTCACTGTACCATGTTTGCAAAAAGCAGAAACAAAACATACTAAACATTAAAACAAAAATGTCATGTTGTCAAACCCTCATCAGAAACCTAAATTAACCAGATGAAACTTTCTTGAAAATTTTACTCATTCTGGTTTCATTCAAATTTATTAAACTTGAGCCTTGAAAAACAGCAAAAAAAAAATCTCAATAGACAAAGAACACTTGAGAAAATTTCACATGTAATATGGTAAAAACCCTCAGCAAATTAAAAACAGAGGGAGTTCCCTTTACCTGATAAAAAGGATATACAAAAAACCCACAGTTAATATGTCAGAGTGAAAGACGAATTTCCCCTATGACTGGGTAAAAGGCAGCAAGTGCAATTTCATCTCCCCTATTCAACATTCTACTAGCCAGTGTAAATTATACTTATGTAACAAATGTAACAAATATTCTTACATTTGCCAATATAAACATAAAAAGTCCTTGACAGTACGATAAGCCAAGAAAAAGAAATAAAAGGCATAAGTTTAGAAAATAAGAAATGAAACTGTCTCTATTTGCAGAGAGTATGATTGTCTATATACAATATTATCATAAACTTATATAAAAGATTGTAGAATGAATAAATGAATTTATCAAGGTCACAATGTACACAGGCAATATTCAAAAAATCAGTTGCTTTTCTTTCTCTCTATTTTTTATTGGGAGGGAGGGGCAGAGAGAGAGGAAGGGATAGAATCTTAAGTAGGCTCTATGACCAGCCCAACGTGAGGTTCAATCCCACAACCACAAGATGGTGACCTGAGCTGAAATCAAGAGTCAGAAACTTAACTGACTAGCTACTCAGATGTTCCTCAATTGCTTTTCTAATTCTAATTCCAACAATGAACAATTGAATAAACTTTTTTAAAGCACCATTTATAATAGCACACAAAAATTAAAAAGTACTTGGTATAAATCTAACAATGTAATACTGGTGAAAGAAATAAAAGGCGATCTTAATAAAAAATATATTGTATTTATAGATTGGAAGACTTAGAAGACATTGTCAATTTTTCTCAGATTGGTGTATAGATTCAATGCAGTTTTGATCAAAATTCCAGCAGGATATTTTTTTCATAGATAGTTAAAAACTCATTTGAAAACTTACATAGAGAGGTAAAAAATAGACATAATTTCGAAAAAGGAAAACAAAGTTGGAAGATATATAATTTAACTTCAAAACCTAATATAAAGCTATACTAATTAAGGCAATGTGGTATTTGCATGAAGACAAACGGCGTTGGATGGGTGGCTCAGTTGGTTAAGTGTCAAACACTTGTTTGACTTTTGGTTTTGCCTCAGGTCATGGTTTCACAGTTAGTAAGTTCAAGCCCTACGTCGGGCTCTGTGCTGATATTGCGGAGCCTGCTTGGGATTCTGTCTCCCTCTCACTCTATCCCTCCCCCACTTGCGCTCGCGCGCTCTCTCTCTCTCTCTCTCTCTCAAAATAAGTAAAATTAAAGATAAAAAAAACTTTAAAAGACAAACAAGTGTATTAATGGAACAGAATGGACAATCTAGAAATAGCCCCACATCTCTATGGATAACCCTTTTTAAATTTTTTAAATGTTTATTTAATTCGGAGAGAAAGATAGAGTGTGAGTAGGGGAGGGGCAGAGACAGAGGGAGACACAGGATTCAGAGCAGGGTCCAGGCTCTGAGCTGCTTGAGGTAGGACTTGAACCCAGGAACTGTGAGATCATGACCTGAGCTGAAGTTGGATGCTCAACTGACTGAGCCACCCAGGTGCCCCGGATAACTGGTTTTTAACAAAGATATAAAAGCAAATGAATGGAAAAAGGGTAATGGTGTTCTGTTCCATACCTAATTAACAATGATATCAAACTTATTTTCTCCATACAGCAACCTCAATATGACCTTTTTAAACAGTATGTATGTATGTATGTATTTTTGTGTTTATTTTTGAGAGAGAGAGAAAGGAGAGAGAGAGAGAGAGAGAGGGAGAGGGAGAGGGAGAGGGAGAGAGAGAGAGAGAGAGAGAGAGAGAGGGGGGGGGGGGGGGGGGGGGGGGGGGGGGGGGGGGGGGGGGGGGGGGGGGCAGATAAAAGGATTCCAAGCAGGCTCCATGGTGTCCATGCAGAGCCCAATGTGACACTTGTATTCACGAACCAGGAGAACCTGAGCTAAAATCAACAGTGTGGGCACTCAACCAACTAGGCCACCGGCACCCCAATAAGAAATCTTCTTGATTGAAAAGCAGGACAATGTTGTGACCCCAGTTTTTTTCCTTTAAAAGCAAATTTTGCTTTAAAATTTTTTTTAATGTTTTTATTTTTGAGAGCGAGCGAGCGGGAGAGCGCATGCGCACAAGTTGGGGCGGGCCACAGCTAGAGGGAGACACAGGATCTTGAGCTGTCAGCAGAAAGCCCAACCTAAAGCTCAAATGTGTAAACCACGAGATCATGACCTAAGTCAAGGTCAGGCGCTCAAGTGACTGAGCCACCCAGGCGCCCCTAAAGCAAATTTTGCTTTTAAAGATTAGAACTTCTACAGACTTAACATACCAAATGAATAAAATTTCAAAGAAGACATTCTTCAGGGTAGGTAGAAAAGAATGTCCTGGTTTTAACAACGACTATTTTGGAGACCTGTATGCAACACACATTGGCTTAAACAACTTCATTTTGGTGGGATATAAACCCTGAATTTGAAATGAACCAGCACTGCATTTCCTGTTTACTTCCTCTCCACTATTATTTTGCATTATTTTTTGGTAAGGCAACATTTTTCTCCACACAATCTTCTCACTTACTTCCTCCACCAAACAATGAATCCAGAAATGCTTTAAAACCAGTGGTTCCCAAATGAAAACTGAATTTTTATAGACTCAGCATTCCAGGTTTTAATACCATTTGTTCTTTTGTGATCATCTAGAAAGGATTATAATTTGATGCTCTTTGGAGCTTTTGAAAAGTACATTTTTTAAACGTTGATTTTTAAATTTATTTTGAGAGAGAGAGAATCCCAAGCAGGCTCTGTGCTATCAGTGCAGAGTCCAATGTCACAGACTGTGAGATCACGACCTGAACTGAAATCAACAGTTGGACGCTTAACCAACTGAGCCACCCAGGTGCCCCCCGAAAATACATACTTGTAACAGTGATAATACATGTCCACTACTGTGCATGGAAGACATAAAATTTAAATATTTAACTGTGGCGCATCTCAAAGAGTTTCACTATTTTCCTCTTTACACATGTACATACATAAAAATTGATGAAAGCAGACAATGAAAGGTGGGTGCTCCCCTCAGTTATTACTGCTACTAAAATACACCTAATTTATCTGACCCTTACAGAAGTGAAAACTAAGACTTTTTTAAAAAGCAGAATTATATTAGATATAGGTCTGATTTATTTACCAAGTTGTTAAGCCATCTTAATACTGTTTCCCTATAAAATGTTCAGATACAATCCAATCACATTTCATGTTATCACTAGCCCTTGAAATTCTGATTAGCCAAGGACCTTCAGGTGTCAATAGCTGTAAAAGTTATATTCCAACGTATCTAAATTTTACAGATTTCTTCCCGTTCCCTAAATAATCAACAGTCAGCTGAGATAGCATGTAAAAAGCACTTAGCACAGTCTTGGGTCTTTAGGAAGTGCTCAGTACTAGGTATTACATTACCAAGCAAGCGTCCCTGGGGAATTAGAAGACTACACTAGGCAAGTAAATAAGATACCTGATACTTCAAAATGATCACCTTAAACCTAGTTATTGAAACCTCTCAGTAGGAGATGACCAAAATACATTGACAAAATAAGCCAAGGATGGAAAAGGTTAACGTTTCTTTCTTAGGAAAGTCGCTACTGTAATTTTTGCTAATATTTCAACATTTTTATAAACAAATAGCAAAAATGTTGGGGTTCTGGCTCATTAACATGATGTTTTGCCTCTTCCTCTCCTGAAATGTGAGTTTATTTTCTTGAAAAATAATCACCAATAGTTCTATTATTATTGAAATACGACTGGATCCAAAAGAAAGAGTACATTTATTTGCTATAAAATAGGAAGTGATTTAACCTCTGATGAATAGAATGCTTATAGATATCCTGCTAGGTGGGAAAAAGGTATATAAATTGCAAATAGAAACAATAAAGACATAACTAATTGGGACATGACCAATTATATTCACAAGTCCTTGGAAAAAGTAAAGTATTTTTTCTGAGAGGGGAAAAAATAGTAAGAACAATAGCAAAAACCTGACTATTCTTAAGGCTGGAGTTAATTGGTCCAGCTGGACAAAGTAAAAGCAGACTTATAAACTGTCAGAAATCTCCCATATAGATCAGTGTCTAATTGTTTTCTCACATTAAACATCGGTACACACTCTGCCTGCCACCTACCTTATTACCTAGATTCCTAAATTAAGGAATTTAGAAACCCAGCTGTTATCCTGTACTTGTAAAAGGGCACTTAGAAATCTGTTCAGTGGCAGAGTAATGCACATATTTATCATTTATCTAGATCCTATCATTTCTTGTCTGGATTCATTTAGATGATCAGATCAGAGCACCCACTACTTAATTTTAGTTCCCCAAAGAAAAGCTTTGTAGTCTTTTCTCCAAATCAACAAAATAATTACATTTAAGTTTAGTTCCTGAAATAATTTGTCTAAGTACAATTTACTTGGTTAAAAAATGAGAAAAAAAATGAGCTTTTCTTTTTTTGCCTTCATGACCAGGAAGCTTTGAAATTCAGGGCCCAGTTGTAAGGATTAGCTTTTCTCAAGAACCTGGTAGTAACTACTTCTTTAACCTTCCCTAGGTGGTCTCATCAATTTTAACTTTATATTCAATTGGCACATATCTCAAATCCCTGTAGAACAATTCAGTAAATAATTTGTAAGTAAGTCTGTATATATGTCAAGGTCTTTGTTGAGCAGTAAAGAAATTCATTCACTGGAGTTTTAAATTGTGGAATAATTAGTAAGTTATTAATAATTATAAATACTGCACATGAAAAATTTAAGAATAACTAATCTTCACATGTATCGGTTTATTCTATTTTAAAAACTTCACATGCCTCTGCTATTTTTACCTTAAATTAGGTACTATTACATCAATTACTTTTTCAGTAGTAAAATAACAACCAATCAAAAGGCTTACAGCAAGGAACTGAACATTTCTCCTGATGGTTTACCAGTGCTATTATTAATATGCTAACGCCTCCAAGTAGGCTGGCCCCGTGACAGAAGAGCCATGGTAATGTGAACTAGGAAATAACATGAATCCTAACTGCCTCCCACTGGGTCAGGCTGAAGTTTTTGGTTTGGGGGAGAGAAAACCTGGAGGAAAAATGAGGACACATGAGCCTTGCAGTGTTCTCCCAACCCAGTGTCCATGGGATTTTTTAATCTACTGATCAGAAGATTCCAGGAATAGCACACACTATCTTTTTTTGTTTGTTTGTTTTTATTTTTGAGAGACAGAGCATGAGCAGGGGAAGGGCAGAGAGAGAGGGAGACACAGGTTCTTGAAGCAGGCTCCAGGCTCTGCGCTGTCAGCACAGAGCCCAAAGAGGGGCTCAAAAACACTAACCACGAGATCATAAACCAAAGTTGGCCCCTTAACCAACTGAGCCGCCCAGGTGCCCCGCAGCCGCTGTCTTGAAAGTCCCAGCCAGCTCAGGACTCAGAACTATAGCTGTATCATTTAAGCTGGTCCCACACCCAGGAGGGACTAAGAATTTGGTACACCTGAGTCCATCACCACCACCAACTCACCACTGAACATCTTATTAACCTGCAATAACAAAACCCTCTAATTTTATAAGAATAAACATTTTGGATTTCACTTGTTCATGGTAGGGCTTTGCTCTATTTGCTAAGAATTGATTAAAAGGTAAGCAAAAGTCATTAGTGTTTTTGATTGTTTACTGTAGTCTCCAATAAGCAATCATTCTAATATTACTAGGAGGAGGTGATAATTCCTATTTAATTTAGCTAATTAATGATTTAAGTTCATTTTTTTCCAATACTATAATAGTTTAGTAGCTGTAATTGTTAAAAAGATGCACAGATAAATTAATCTACTGATTCATAGAAATCATTTGTGAGAAAAACATTTTCCTTACATGATGATGATCCCGTTATCAATGGAAAATGAGTCAGAAGGTAATCCAGCAATATTCCAGGCTCGAATTGTCACTGCTTCTCCCAGGCTACCCATAAGAGAATACTCGTCAGAGCAGGGAATATCATTGTTTTTGCACAGATTTGTCCACTCCTTCGTTTGGTTCTTTAAGACAAGAGATACAAAAATGAGCTGGAGGTTACCAAATAAATACTTTGCCAACTCCTTGATTATATTCTACTACTTATGTCAACAAACCATTGTTGAAACTGTACCTCAAAAATAATTTATCAGATTTTTCAAATAAAATTATGACTTAGAAGGTCCACTATACATTCAAATGAAAATTAACTATATCCAATGTTAATTTTAGACAGATCACTTAATAGTGAAGTCGACATCAGTATGTTGTATCTGAAAAAAAAACAATTGCCGATCATTATTCTAATGCTTCACTTGACAAAGTAGTTGGAGACCATCATTTTTCTATATATTTTCTTTAAATTACAAATATCCAACAAGCCTTAATATTATGGCATAAAAGTACATCTACTTGGTACTGGTAGGGGGCTAAAAAATGAAAATCTTTTCTTCTGGCTCTCACATACATGCCTGGAGGAAAGGACCATGGCAGGCTATGGGGCACCAACAAGGGGTCAGGATACAGGCTGGAGTCTGGGATATCCTGGCTGGGACATAGTTTGCTAGGCTACTCAGGAACCAAAAGGATATTTTAAGTCCAGATTCACACTCAGAAAGTTAGAAGTCAAGGTCCAGTCTGAGGTTACATGTAAGAGTTCAGAAACAGTACAAGACATGTCCACAGATAAAAGGGGTTAGGAAGACACATGGGGAAGAGGCACGGACACGCAAGGTTCTGGTACGAGCCCACAGGCAGATGAGATGCTGTGTGTGTGGAGGGGTGCTGGCGGAGGGCATGGTTGGCACACCATCGCCCTTGGCCTCCTGCTGAGCAGGCTTCACCAACATTCCCTTAGGTTTGCACATGAAAGGCCATGACAGGTTCGGAGGAGTTGATGACTTTTATGATCTGATCAGTCAGCCAGTTTGTAGAATGCCCCCACAGCTGGGTCTCTGTGGTGTTCCCTCCCTACTCAATTCAGGTTATGCATCTTTGGCAAGAATATCATAGAAATGATGTCATAGTCTTTTCATTGCACTCAGTCAGTGGTACGAGATTTCACACTATTCATTTACTGATAATACTGATTTTTATCACCTGATTAAGGTGTTGCCTGCCAGGCTTCTGTCTCATAACTGTGCTACCTTAGGTATAATTAAATCTTCTCTGGGTAGTGGGACACAACCCAAGACACTCGGGTAGATGAAAGGCAGAACTCGTTTTGTTACTTACACTGCCAAACGAGAGAAAGCTGCCACACCGGAAGTTGCACCCAGATCCAGGGTAACAGCAAGGTGAAACTGTGGGGCAGCTCTCTATGACAGCAGAGTGCCTTAGGCTTAGCTGCATCGCATGGGCTTCCTAGGGATCGGATAGTTTGAGTAATTCCTCAGGTGCAGCAATGAAGATCTTGTGCCGGGTGTTATGTATCTGAGGTCTGCTGGAAGTTGGGTGCCTATTATAAGCTGCAGCATTAGAGCCCAATAAGGGAAAGGGTTGGGTTGAGGGCTGAGCAAACTACCCACAGAAAGGGATTCAGAATTTTTAATAATGAGTCAAAACTGAGTGAAGGCAGCACTTGTCTAGTATTGTATTACAGCCTCTGCATTGCTTCTTGCCCCTTTTCCCTTCGTCATTAGTAACATTTTGGGGGGAGATACTTGTAACTGAAAATATTCTAGGTTTTTACAGGCACTCATTTTTTTTAAATTTATCAGTTGATGTCAATATGTCAATATAGATCCATCATTTCCTATTTTTTGGTCTCTTTTCTAAAAATATCATTGATCTTTAACATGATATTAGTTTCAAGTGTGCAACATGATTCATTCTTTGTATATATTGTGAACTCATCACAGTAATTCGTTGACATCCGTCACCAGATGTTGGGGGCCGCCGAGTTTTGGCCGCCTCAGGCAAGGAGATATCGCTCTCCAGGGAGCAACCAAAAAACAAGATTTACATCTGGAGGCTAGGAGAGTGCATTTCCTGGTCCGGGATTTCAGAGACTGTCCTACTGAGCCAGACGGAAAAAAGCCAAAATGATCAAAAGATCAAACCACATTTTGGTTTATGCAGCACTAATCTGGGCGCTTCTTTGATGCTGTGTTGGGAGTTTCAGTTTCGGTTTTCCCCTTTCTCTAATATTCATTTGACTTTGTTACCTGGCAACCAACCTGGGTCAGTTCCCCGCCCCAAACCCTATATAAGAGGAATTATTTTCTTAATAAATAATAGGGGCTTGATCAGAAACCGTGTGCTGTCTTCACTCTCTGTGCTCCCCTTCCTGACCTTTCTCTCCCTCCCTCAGGATCGAGAACCCGCAAGGATTCACCGCCCTGCAGGCCGGGCGGGACATGACAACCAGACATAGTAACAAAAATGTTTTCCTTATGATGAGAACATTGAAGATCTATTCTTGCAGTAACTTTCAAATTTATAATAGAGTATTATTAACTATAGTCACCATGCTGCACATTACATCCCAGGACTTACTTATTTTTTAAGGAGAAGTCTGTATTATTTGAACCTCTTCACTCATTTTGCTCACATCTATTATTCAATGAGTATTGTTACTATCAGGGTTTATTGCTGATGTGGGCAGCAGAAGTAATGTTAAGCTAAATTTTATGTTCCTTAACACATCTTTATCATTCTTTGGGCACTTCCTTACTCTTGCTTTAAAAAGATACTATCATATAATCGAGTCCAAGGATAATCTTCCTACTTTAAGTTCAGCTGATTAGCAACCTTAATAACAAAGTCCCTTTGCCATGTAATGCAACATATTTGTAGGTGTGACACCATGGGGCAAACAATGGGGGCAAAATATCACCTCTGATGAGAACTTAAAACTATCATCTAGCTTTTTGTTGGGTTGGTTGTTGATACCAGGAACAAGTGGTGTGACTGTGTGAGAGGGGGGGTATCGAGCATTTTGAACTCTTTCTTATACACAGTTCCTACTGGCATCTCTTTGATCTCTCTGTTGTCAGGCTATAAGGTGGCCTGTAGACTTTGGGGGAAAATCTGAAGGTTTTGTTAAGTACAGCTTGATGCTGGCATTGGCAGAATAGTCAGTGAAATGGGGAAGCAGTAGAGAAAGTGAAAGAAAGAGTTACAGTTTATAGCTGACAGGTATGGTATGTTGTTATATTCTGGATTAGAAATTAAAGTGGCCAACTTACACATTTAAATGGGCATAGCAACAGATAATAACTGAAATGAACACGAGGTACCTTGCACAAGCATCTCTAAATACAAGCCAAGAGCCTTGAATAGTAATCAGGTGGTACGCTAGATGGTAGAAATTTAAAAAACTGGCCATTAGGAGTGTCATTTTAGTGAAAATATCCACCACCACCACAACAGTTTTGACTTTTACTGTTGGCCAGAAAAGTTATATGTCCTTAGAGCATGTTTCATGTCCTTATAGCACGACAGAATTGTTTTACAGATTGGCATAGGCACAGCAGTTGAAGTACTGTGGGCCCAGTTATCCTAGAAGAATTGGAGTTTTCTATGTTTTATTTATGGAAAGAACCAGAAGTTTTATGAAGGGGTTGATGAATAATTAACAACTACTCAGATTCAAGCTTGGAGGGAGATAATCTAGACATTTGTTGAGGGCTCTTGGTATCCAGAGATTTTGATGTTAGAAAAGAACCGAGATTGTTGTAAAGGCTTTTTTTCTTTTGTCTTAGCTGGGTTTCCCAGAAGCAAACTGAGACAAAGATTTATGTGAAGCGACTTATTAAGGAAGGGACGCAAGGGGAAGCAGTAACAGGCGAGGGATCAGCGAGCAGTCTGCTGCAGGTGGCTTCAGCTGGGTCCCGTGGGGGGTGTGAGTTACCCTTAGAGTCGTTCCAACCAGAAGGAAGGGAGACAGACTCTCGTGCTCCTACTCCTGTCAGTCATTCATCCAGACCTGTCCTTGAGGGAAATAAGTCCCAGCAATTCTAGCTCTCCAAGCACTGGGCACAGTGGATTCTAAGAACCTAAGGGAAGTTTGCCAAAAAAGAGCCACAGGCACTGGTTGTTGGACATGAAAGTGCGGGAAGCCAGGAGGGCACCTGGGTAGACACTGAAGGTGCCACTGTAACCTTCTTACAGCTGAATGGGAAACTTTTGGTGGGATGCAATCTGCCAGCTGCCCTGTCCTGAAAGAGAAAGATCAGAGTAGAACAGAATGAATTCATAGGAAGGAACCATGACATCAGAGACTCATGAGAAATAGTAAAAAAAGGCTAGGTTGCAATAGTGAAAGGGTAAGAAATGAGGCAGAATCCATCAAAGCAGTGGAAATTTGAAGCAGGAAACTTGGTATTTGTTTTCTTTTTTTATTAAATGTTTATATATTTGGAGAGACAGCACGTGCGTGTGCACAAGCAGGGGAGGGACAGAGAGAAAGAAGAGAGAATCTCAAGCAGGCTCCACATTGCTAGCACAGAGCCCAAAGTGGGGCTCAATCTCATGAACCTGTAAGATCATGACCTGAACACAAGTCAACAGTCAGATGCTTAATGACGCTTGACTGACTGAGCCACCCAGGTGCCCCTTGGTATTTGTTTTCTAGGGAAAGACTCTGTTCGGTTCTAAGTCAGCTTGCCTTTTCCTCCCCTAAACTTTCAGTCTCTGAAGTGATTTTTGAAATGATTCATTACTGAGAATCATAGAGAGACGTTGATTAAACACACACACACACACACACACACACATGTAAAAAATCCTAGTATCGTTATACTTGTTTAGGAACTAAAATTTCATCATTAGGGTCTACGATTTCATGTTACCTTTTGGAGTCCACCTTTTTCTTTTTAAAACAATTTGATTTTAGAAGAATATTTGATATAGCATCTTCTGGCTATCAAGCCAATTTATAGAATAATTAAAATACACAACTACAAATCACTTGGAAACATTTCACTTCCTGTACTTAGCAAAAAAAAAAAAAAAAAAACAACAACAACCCAAAAAGCAAGGAAACAAAATCCCCTAAGATTAGATTAGTGCTGGCTGTAATGGGACGGTCAGGAAGAGGCCCTGGAAATCGACTAGCCTTCCTTACCTGCCGGTAGTTCGATGTAAAGGCGCCCAGGTAGGCGACGACCCCTGAGGAGATGAGGATGTCGCCGGTCAGGTTGACGTACAG
Source organism: Suricata suricatta (assembly GCF_006229205.1). Classification (NCBI taxonomy): domain Eukaryota; kingdom Metazoa; phylum Chordata; class Mammalia; order Carnivora; family Herpestidae; genus Suricata; species Suricata suricatta. The sequence continues at coordinate 37,832,345 of NC_043702.1, read as the reverse complement.
CTGGCCCAGCTCCAGCGCTGTGAGGCCCCATCGCGTCCTCTCACCCCCGAGGCCTCCAATCAACTGCTCGGCTCGATCCAGCTTTTTGCTGCACAAGTCAACCTCAAAAAAGACAGAAAAAACCAGCTTTTCTCAACATTCACAAGTAGAATAAGCTAAAAGTTCTGCAAGATTTTGCCCTCAGAGGTAAATTATATTTTAAGTTACAAACTTTCATCTGGATTTCTTCTAACTCTTTAGAAGACTGTGAGTTATGTCACTATGAAGACTGGAAAGTCCACGAGACATTTTAGAACTGTTTTTCATTATAAAGTATGTACAGTAAGTATGTGTAAGTGTACACAATTTATGAAATGCATAATGGATATTCATCACATAATGCAAGAATAGCTCTATTTAAAATTTTTTAAAAGTGTTTATTCATTTTTTTAAGAGAGAGAGAGAGAGAGAGTGTGTGAGCAGGGTTAGTGGCAGAGAAAAAGAGAGAGAGAGACAGACAGACAGACATAGAATATGAAACAGGCTCCAGGCTCTGAGCTGTCAGTACAGAGCCGGATGCAGGGCTTGAACCTACGGACTGTGAGGTCATGCCCTGAGCTGAAGTCAGATGCTTAACAGACTGAGCCACCCAGGTGCCCTAAGAATAGCTCTATTTAATAAGAAAATGATCTACAGCAGGAGATACTGAAATTTACATAAGTAATAAAGAACATTCTCTTGCAAGTATGTTTTCCCTTAATTTAAAATACTCTAAATGCATTTTATTTCAAATATTCCATCAAAATCTTCTCCTCATTTAACTTATGGCTGCCTTCAAGATAATTTCATTTTTTATAATTTTTTAGAGTTTATTTATTTTGAGAGAGAACATGTGTGCACATGTGTGCACAGATGGTGGAGGGGCAGAGAGAAGGAGAGACAGAATCCTGAGTGGGCTCTGCACCATCACCACAGAATCCTAAATGGGGCTCAAACTCAACCCGTGAAATCATGTCCTGAGCCGAGATCAAGAGTCCAATGTTTCACCAATTGCACCACTCAGGCACATCAACTTAATAATTTTAAAGGTTAAATGTTTAAAAGTTGTAATAATTTATGCTTACTTGAGAAGCATAATTTTCAAGTTGTTAAATTGTGTCAACCTTCTCACACACTTGCAATTAACCTTCAATTACAACATCAATCAGTAGCTGAGAGCCTACTTTGTGCAGAAGACTGTCAGCCAAATTTGATTATATGTAATTGAGCAATGTGATTAAAAAAAGAAAAAGGATAATTATGAAGGTGGAAAACCTGGAGAGAAGCCACCTCAACCCGTGCAATGGCAATATTCCAGTAGAACATCTAAATTATTTTAGTTTAATTTTAAATGACCTAGCATCCTTATTCTTGGGTAAAAACTAAATAAAAGTTAGCTTAAGGTTCAAAATGAAATGAATGACATGAAAGGAAGAAGTAAACAGTTGATGAAAGCAGAAGTTTGTACATTATTGTGGAATAAGAATTTGGCTTATACTTTTTTCTAATGCTATTTAAACAATTTTTAATGTGTATTTATTTTTGAGAGAGAGAGAGCGTGAGCAGGGGAGGGGCAGAGAGAGAGGGGGACAGTGGATCTCAAGTGGGCCCTGTGCTGACAGCAGTGAGTCGGATGGGAGTTTGAACACTTGAACCATAAGATCATGACCTGATCTGAAGTGGGACACTCAGCCAACTGAGTCACCCACATGTCCCTCCGAATGCTGTTAGTATTGATATCAAATAAATGCCTTTTGACCAAAAGATACTAAATTCATTTATCTAAAGATGGATTTAAAAAAGCAAATGGTATGTAATTGGTAAAAATTTTGATACTTCCTAAATTTAAATCCTTTCTCCTTTGATTTTTCCTCTTTTAATATCTTCTATCTTCCTAGTTTCCTTCTTCATTCTTTTTCCAATAATGTTTATAAAAAACTGAATAATGTCTCAGATTATAATAAAGTTGTCATCAGAAATTACTAAGTAAAAATATTTTAACTAAAACTTTTCCTCCCAAAGCAGATTTTTGGTCCACATATAAGCATATATTCATTTTGCATTACCATGATTTCCAACAATTTATCATGAAAGATAAAAATTTCAAAAAATATAGCAGAATTGACAAATGCTTATAGTAAACGACATGCCCATCTATTATTTAAACTAAATCTGACCACTTGGAAATCATGCCCTATACTAAGTGATATTTCTGAAGATTTGCACAGTGTCATATATCTGTACAAATACAGAATTTGTGGTCATATCCTATAGGGAGAAACAGTCTAGTACTGTGGGAAAGACCATAGCTTTTAGAGTCAGACTACCTATGTTCAGATTTTAGCCTTAATGCTTTGAAGCTGGGTTTGCCATGGGCAAATTGTTTAACTTTCTATGGTTCAGTTTCTTCAAAATGATACAAAAAGACTGTCTCCTTCAGAAAGCGGTTTTGAAAATTTTTAAATGAGATAGTACATACTGCTCCCAAAACAGTATTAACTTACACATAGTAAGCTCTCAATAAATACTGTTATAAGTATTTTGACTGCCCCCCCTCCCTGAAACATAATCAGATGTGAGCAGTTAATGATCACACACATTATCACCAAGCAGAGCAATCTTTTTGATCTTAAAATCATTTTCAGCGGACATCGTGTGGCTCTTGGTATTGAGTTCTCATTTCAGCTGTGCCATTAACTCTTACACAGCCTAAGTCACTTAATATTTTAGTTCTCCATTTCCCGATCGGTAACATGAAGAGGTATTTTAAAAACGTCAAAACTGTTATTAAGTTAAGGGCTGTACAGAAAACAGGGAATGATAGATTTGGCCCGTGGGCCAAAGTTCGCCAATCCCCAATCAGGAAGAAAACAGGATTGCTGCTGTTACTTGCTTGTTGAAATGTCATTCTTACTAAAGTAACGAGAATTTTCCCATATTTGTCTATATTATTACATACCTGGTTTTCCAAATCAGCCTTCTTCTGTTTATTTAGTTCCAGTGTATCCTGAAGCTTGGCCAGCTTGTCCTGTACTTCCTTCAGGGCTGCCTGCTTCTTTCTAAGACTGTCCATGGCAATTTTAAGCTCCCCTTCAGCAGCACCCAGTTTTATCTTTTTGGGAGCTACTATTTTTGCCACTCTGCAAAAAGAAAATTAGAAAAATTAGACCTACATTTTATATCATAGCGCACGTTCTATCACTGAATTTGCTTTTCTAGCTTTACCAAGACTCAAAGCATATCTTTATGCAAAACCTGTACTGGTTCCTATATTCTATATTTCCTCTAAGAATCAAACCTGACCCCAGCGCTTAAGAAATGATGATTAAAATGGTTACCAAATATGCATAACATTTTCAAACAAGTAATTTTTTTATTCAAGGTAAAATATTAGATGATTGACAGTATGGATATTGGTGATTTTACACAAGGAGAACTTTGTATTCATGTAAAATATTACAGTGCTGGTGGAAACTGGTCTAATTTGGTAGGGCTTAATTCTTAGGAGAAGGTGAGGTGTTTTATCTATGTCATCTTGCTTCTTGAACACTTCCAGAATATACCTTTAACTAAAACCAGCCATCTTATAAGTATGTGTGTCGGCAATAGAAGGGACTATGGAAGAAAAAGAGTGGATCTAAATTATCTTCTAACTGGAAAACGGAGTCCGTGATGTTAGCTTCTGAGACAAATGATAAAATATTAAATTAAAATTTATCACTAATATATCCTGATCCAAAATATATAGTGTGTAATATCTATGCATAATGATTCAAATGGTGTAGGAGTTTGAAAGACATCTTGTAACTACTACTCTTTGAAGAATATGCCAATAATTTCTGCTGATTTGTATATAAAAAAAGAATATATATATACATATATTCTCATACAATCATCAAAAAAGGCTCCTGTCTCACATAGGATATACATCATACTAGTGGTTTTCCAAATATGGTCCAAGACATGCCTCCTCCCCTTCAGGGCATCCATGAGATGCTCCACTGCCCAACTCGGCGTCTGTGTTTAGGCTGTATTCTCTTCATGTACTTCAACTGAAACAATATATTGCAACAGGTTGAAGCAGCAGATTGGAGAGTCCAGCTGTCTTCTATTGGCCACATATCAAAGAGATATGCAAAAATATAAAACGCCAGTACTTTTTCACAATTTTTATGTGAAAAATATGGATTAAAAATGCTACTTATTGAGCATGTAATATTTTTATGAATTAATAGTTTTTCAAATTTCTCCATTTCAACTTCTAATATCAAGATAAACAAAAGGCTTGAGTGTCTTCAAGAATTTTTAAGACTATAAAGGGTTCCTGAGTCCCAAAAAGTTTTAGCACACTCTATCACACCGTATCATTGGTATCGTCTTGCCTCCAGTAGATACGCACACGCATAGCAGGGATTAGACATGATTTTCCAAGGAGCCTCTCACCTGTATAGTTTGGGTTTCATACTGTCTAAATGACCAAACAGGAAAATAAAACATAGCAGGGTTTTGTGGGGTTTTTTGGTCAGTACTTACTTATCATATGAATCCATTGCTATGACCCATTTGCACAGACCTTCAGCTGCTGTGGAAGCATTTCTAATCTTTTCTGGAACAAAATCTGGATTTGGAATATAATGTTTTCTTATGATATTCATATAAGCCGCTGGAATGTTGTCCTTGTCATATTCATGAAGTGATTGTAGAAATCGCATGTCACCAAGAAGTCTCTTAGCTGGACCCCAGAAATCTTCTATTTTCTTCCCTGACCCGGTTGGGTCAGGGATTTTGTCAGCTTTGATGCCTTTCAAGATGCATATGGCTTCCATAACAAGCTTGACCCCAGCAGGAGGGCTCTTCATGGATTTTACCACCGTAATGTCCTTGAAGCAACAACATGCTAAATATTAGGAAAGAACTGCTTGTTTATGCCTGACTTATAATCGGCTCCTATTTTTTTTTAATGTTTTTTATTTATTTTTGAGAGAAAGAGAGAAAGAGAGAGAGAGAGAGAGAGAAGGAGAGAGAGAGAGAGAGAGATAGCGCGAGCAGGGAAGGATCAGAGAGAGGGAGACACAGAATCTGAAGCAGGCTCTAGGCTCTGAGCTGTCAGCACAGAGCCCGACACGGGGCTCGAACCCACAAACCGTGAGATCATGTCCTGAGCTGAAGTCGGATGCTTAACTGACTGGCGCCCGCTCCTATTTTCAAACTAAACCCCAAGATACAGAAACTCACTCTGTTCATTGGGTATAAATGGTGACAGTGATAAAATTGTGTCAAAATGCATTGAGAAGTTTGTGCCAAAGGAAAAGTTAAGAATGAAAAAGAAAAATGGAAAGATACCCTAATGTGAGATTACTTATGACAGAAAGTCTACTTCAAAAATGCATAAGGGAGATTTGGTTGTTGCAAAATAAGAATTTTATAGCTTCTTAAAAACTGTACAAGCAAGAGAAGTAAACATTAGAAAATATAGAGAAATTATACATAGAAAAGTCTCCTATAATCCCATAATATCTAGTTCACTACTGCAAATATTTTTATTTACATTCCTTCTATATGTTCTTCTGTGTATTTATGGGCTACAAACTAGTGTATATACTACATTTTGACCAATGGAATGATAGTATAAATAGCATACATGCTGTTTTAAAATTTTTTTATATTTCGATAATATAGAGTGAACATGCTTTCATGCTGTGAAACACATTTAATGGCTGCATGACCTTCTGATGTATAGATTTGAACCATAATCCTCATGCCATATGTTTTTCCTCTATTTTTTACTATGACAATTGCCATGTTGAATTAAGAACTTTATGTCTTTTGTTTTTAAAAGCTTTGGACACATTTTGACAAACTACTCTCCACAAAGTACATAAGGGGCCTGTTTTACTACATCTATACTTAGCAACAATGCTAGGCATTCTGATAGGCAAAAGAAATCATATTTTAATCTGTATTTCTTAAAATATAAATGCAGTAGGATAGATCTCCATATGTTTATTGACTATTTGCATTTCATCTTTTGTGAATTACTTCTTTATATCATTTACTATCTTATCTTACAGTTATTTCTTTCTTATTGACTTGTAAGAGCTTTTGAGAGAGAAGTATGTTAATCTTTTGTTTGCCATGTAGTTCAAATGTTCCCCCCCCGCCAGTGTTTCTACACTTTTCTCTATGATGTTTATAACAAAAAAAAAAAGTATTGTTTTTAGGTGCTAAAATTTATAACTTAAAATAATTTATTGGGGCACCTGGGTGGCTCAGTCTGTTAAGGTCTCAGGTCATGATCTCACAGCTTGGGAGTTCAAGCCCCACATCAGGCTCTGTGCTGACAGTTCGAAGCCTGGAGGCTGCTTCGGATTCTGTGTCTCCCTCGCTCTCTGCCTCTCCCCTATTTGCACTATGTCTCTCTTGCTCTCAAAAATAAACATTACCAAATAAAAAACCCCACAACAATTTGTTAGTTATGAAAAAACAGAAAAGTATCCAGAGCATATATATTACAAATAATTTTGCTTAGATTTTTTTTCTGATTTCTCTTATATCAAGGAAATTCAAGGTCCTAATCCTCTCCATGATACAAACATGACCTGCATTTTCTACTATTTTATAGTAATATAGCTATTTATATTTAAATTTCAATCACTTTGAAATCTATTATGAAGTTAGATGTGAAGAAAGGATCTAATGGTCTCTTGATTACCTCTACCCAAAAGTTTAGTCATGATTCCCAACATGATTTAAAAAAATTCATCTTTATCTTTCTTAACTGAAACCCTTCCACAGCTAAATTAAAAAAAATTTTTTTACACTTATTTTTGAGGTGGGGGGGGAGACAGAAAGGCAGACAGATGGAGAGATAGTGTGAGGGGGAGGGACAGAGAGAGAGGGAGATATAAAATCCAAAGCTCTGTGCTGACAGCTCAGAGCCTGACGTGGGACTTGAACCCATGAACTGTGAGATCATGACCTAAGCTGAAGTCAGAAACTCAACTGACTGAGCCACTCAGGCACCCTTGACATCTAAATTTTTAATACCACATTTCATCAAGTTTAAGACATTATAAAGTATAATTGTAAGACATATTATTAAGCATCATAAAAATAAAAACCCAAAGTACTAACAAACATTAACACATTATGTTATCACATCTATTGTAAGGTATATACCAATTACAAAAGTGTCTAAATATGGAAAAGGTGAACCTCACAGTCAAAACAGACACTTAAAGACTTTGCCTCTGTCCACTATTGTATTGTGAAGTTGTTGTGAAAAGTTCTCGAAAGAACAGAGGCTTCAGGGTAGGTTATCAAATTAAGCAGCTTTCTTCTCTTCCAAATTCTTTTTAATTAAAACATTTTTAATGTTTATATTAGAGAGAGAAAGACAGATAGACAGACAGAACATGAGTGGGAAAGGGGCAGAGAGAGGGGGAGACACAGAATCCAAAGCAGCATCCAGGCTCTGAGCTGTCAGCACAGAACCTGACCCAGGGCTCAAACCCACAAACCATGAGACTATGACCTGAGCCATGACATTATGACCTGAGCCGAAGTTGGATGCTTAACCAACTAAATGCCTAGGCGCTCCTACTTCTCCAAAATTCTTAGGCCCATGCATTTCTTTTTTGGCAGGTCAAGTAGAGAATTTTTTTTGCCAATTTGAAAATGATTTCAACTGCATTAAACATGGAGACTAATGGAGAGACAGATTAGATGGTAGGCCACAAGGGCAAACACCTCGAGTGCGTGGCTGGGTTCTCACCTGTGCCGTGAGGGTATCAAGGGCAGACAGCGCTGACTCTAATATTGGCAAGGCCTCTGCCAAGTCAGCGTCACACTCGTCTTTGATGGCTTTGGCGGCCGTAGCTTGTTCGTTTGCTATGGTTTCATCAGCTTTCACTATTTTTTCAGTTTTGGCAACTTCCGCAGACTCCCTCTCGATGACTGCCATCATTTCGTCTACCTCTTTGCTGGCAACTTTTAGCTGTGGATGTAGAGCTTCCAACTCAGATTGCATTGTGGCTACTTGAGATGCAGCAGAGTCCAGTTTGTCCAGACCCACTTCATACCTCTTTTTCATTTTCATTACTTCACTGAGAGCAAACAGATAAAACAAGGTTGGGCATCAAGTTCTGTATCCTTCAAGGGGAAAAAAAATTCTTAGGCTTTTCAGGCTTTATCCCGGCATAACTGAGGGCGTGGCATCAAAGATTTTCATATAACAATGTCAAAAAATATGAACTTTTGAACATTGCATTGTGCAAGATTAAGAGCCAAAAATATGCTGTTTGTTTTTCTATTTCCTTTTTTTTTCATTTTTCTATTTCCACTACCTAGCCCACTATGCAGGCATGTAACAGAAATTCAAAAGTTATTCTGTGATTTATTACATATGAGGCATAAGGCAAGGAGTGTTCTTTATCAACATGAATGGCATACCCTCTAAATTTAGTCACTTTGGGAAGTTTATTCCTGTAACACTAATGTTCCTTAAAACCTTTTCACAATTGTATCTCTTAAATAGACTTCAGTGCCCAAAATATGTGATCCTGACTGCTCCCAAAGTATTTTAAGAAGTATTCAATACCTTGAAATAATTTTTTATTAAGACAAAATGACAAATAGGATAGACAATAAAAGTCAACACTTTTTTAGTACAAAATGATTATAAGTTAATAATAATTGATTAGGGCTATAATAGTATTTTAATGTGCTTTGAACTTTTTATCTGCATTCATATATGTTCTCTGGATAATTATATATTAAATGTTGAGAAATTCTTCTTCTTTATAATTGTTTCTATCTATCTAGCTGTCTATTTAAGGAAAGCATGGGTGTGCACAGGCATGGGAGGGGCAGAGAAAAAGGAGAGAGAGAATCCCAAGCAGGATCTGCACTGTCAGTGTGGAGCCCAATGCAGGGCTCGAACTGTGAGATCATGACCTGAGCCAAAATTCAGAGTTGAATGCTTGACTGACTGAGCTACTCAGGTTCTCCTAATTTGTTTCATTTGAATTTGTTTCATTTGATATACCATAATGTCTCAAAGAAAAAGTCAACACATATTTTTAATCATCTTCAAAAAAAAAAAAGGTTGGAGTAAATAACAAACTAACCTGAAAACTGTCTAAGGGCAGAAGCACACTCTTCAGCTGGAAGCTTATCTAGCTCAAGCTGGAATAGGTAACCAGAGGAACATTAAAAAGATGGCCACAGAGGGGTAAAAAAAAAAAAAACCCACTTAGAAGTGAGGGTATGTCAAATGACTAACAGACACATGAAACAATGCTGAATATCACTCACCATTAGGGAAACACAAATCAAAACCACAGTGAGATACTACCTCACTGTAGTATCAGTGTACATACTGATACAGTATCACTGTATCAGAATGGCTAAATTTAACATCTCAGGAAACAGATGTTTGCAAAGATATGGAGAAAGGGGAACCTCTTGCACTGTTGATAGGAATGCAATCTGGTGCAGCCACTATGGAAAATAGTATGGAAGTTCCTCAAAAAGTTAAAAATAGAACTACCCTACCACCCAGCAACTGCACTACTAAATATTTACACAAAGGATACAAAATGTACATGCACCTGAATGTTTATAGCAACACTATCAACAATGGCCAAATTATGGAAAGATCCCAATTGTTCGTCAGCTGATGAATGGATAAGAAGACGTGGTATGCATCTACAATGGAATATCACACAGCCATCAAAAAGAACGAAATCTTGCCATTTGAATGGAACTATAGCATATTATGCTAAGTTAAATGTGTCGGTCAGAAAAAGACAAATACCAAAAGATTTCACTCTATGTGGAATTTAAGAAACAAAACAGATGAATGAATATAGGGGAAGGGAAGGAAAAATAAGATAACAACAGAGAGGGAGCAAATCATAAGAAACTCTCAACTATAGAGAACACACTGACCATTGCTGGAGAGGACATGGGCAGGGAAAGGGCTAAGTGGGGGATGGGCACTAAGGAGGACACTTGGGATGAGCACTGGGTCTTATATGAACCTGATGAGTCACTAAATTGTACTCCTGAAGCCAATACTACACCACATGTTAACTAACTTGAATTTAAATAAAAACTTGGAAGGAAAAAAAGAAGTGGTGAGGGTTTGCCATGTTTTGTCATATGTTGTTGATTCCCTCTGAGTCAGCAAGACACTTGACATAATGGGAACTGGGGGACTGGATACACGATGCCATATTATTCGTGAGTCTGGTTTTAGTTGATCAAAACGGGAAAGGTCTCACTCCTGCTGGCAAGAAGAGTTTTCATTCCAAGTGACGATTTCCTAAACTCTTGGTGTCCTGGCAGTGACCTGCTGACTTGCTTCTAGGTCACCACAGTGCATGGCTCTAAACACACCTGAAGGCATTAGCCATTAAGGGAAGAGTAACCACAGGATGGGGATACTAATTGAGATAAAGGAGAATTATTTTATAAAAGAGGAAGATTTGGAAGGCAAAGAAGAATATTAAAAATGCCTAGAAAATTATTGCTTTCAATCCTCCTATAACTTTCTATCTCATTTTCATATTTCTTTCAGTTAGGATGACCTTAAATATTGTGAGTATGCAATCAAATAGAGATATAAGTGATATCCAAAATCTAATCAGATTCTCTAAAAGGTGTCAATCCTTCTGGATGGGAAAATATAGAAGAAAAAAAAAAAGCAAGATTCCTTTAAGTCAAAGACCATATGCTCAACATGAAAAGATCATTATTTTGACAGCCAAAGAAGTGATAAGATTCATTCAAGTCACGTAGCAGCCCTGCGTAGGGGTTGCAGGTTTCTCTAGGTAGATACACAAAGTACTAATGGTAGGATTCAAGCCTGGGGCATGAATTGTGATGTGCAGGAAAGCCCCAGCACTCAGCTGGAGAGGGTGTTACCATAGGCACGGTCAATTTGAAGGACTGTTCTACCAGGATCACACTGGACAGTATGGAACAGGTGCTTCCAAATGCTTGACATCGTGGGTCAGCACAGAAGATTTACAACGAACTATAGTTCATATGCAAACATTAACCTTCGTGTTCATATTTTTTTGACATGAAATCTGTGCATGCTGGTGTTTTAAGTATATATTTTTAATAAATAAAAAAGAATTTGATCTGTTAGGCTAACAGATCAACTTTACAGTCCAATATAAATTGTGTAATTGAGCAAAAGGTAGATTTCTGTTGTAAAGTAAAAAGATCTCACAGTTAATAGATAATATTCAAACAATTAAAAGAACTTGTCACCCTATGTATTAGTTTAACTGACTAGGTTTTAGAAATTTTTTAAGGACCTAGCAAAGTTTGATTTGTTAAGTCAGACCTCAAAGGGAAACAAAAACTATTAAAAATTATAAATGCAACATAAAAAATTTATTTAAATAGCTTTCTGAATATGACCAAACATTAGCTAAAGTCTCCCTTAGAAGGCAGATCACTAAAATTTCTAAACTTCTAGTTGTCTAGCTTAAGATAAAGTTTTTACATTTTATAATAGATTATTTTATAGAATCAAAGAAGCTTCTGAATAATATTTTTGCATCTACAAGTCCCCCCCAATGACATTAAGAACTCACATTGACATTCTACAGTATGTTAAGTTGATTGATGTTTATATCAATGTTTTCAAATGAGAGTTTAAAGAAGGAAAGCTGGCTAGGTATACAGAGTAGCTGTTTCTGGGTGTCAGTTACTCTGCAGCTCTACCTATTATCTAATTACTTACAAAAACAATTTCTTCTATGGGAGTCTACTCAATATCATTGTCAAAGGGTCCTGGAGTCCTAGCTCAGATCTGAGAGGCACACCTTTATTCTTTCAACGAATATGATTATGCACTTAAGACAATGCTGGTCTATGCTAGACAATGCATCAGACCTTAACCCTATCCTACAAATGTCTGTGGAATATATCATTTAAAGATTTAGCAAAGTTCACATATATGTATATGCATACACAAAATCCTTAACATCACAACTATGTTGTTTTTGTACATATATTTTTAAGCCACCATCGCTTACTTAGAAATGTGAAATTTCATTCTTACCTTCTTTTCTTTTCCAACAACAGTTTGAAAGTGGAGATTAATTCAAGATAAGAGGTAGGAGTCACATAATTGTATCTTTGAAGTTCAACATAGAAGGATGTTGATAAATCTATAGTAGAAGTGTGGAAGCTTTTACACATATTGATACAGCCTTCTCGTATTTTCTCTGACATTTCAATTTCTTCCAAGAAGCGTGAGGCAACTGCCTGGAGTGCATCTTCAGGCCATGACTAAATATAAGATAAATGCTTTAGCACTTGATTAAAGTGACTGGTGGAAGTCTGTTACTACCGCAGGCCTTTGCGATTTATGGGTGTTTGAAATGGAGGGCAACACATGAAGAATGGGGCAGGAGAGACATGAGGAACTTCCTCTTTCCCCCCACAAGCACTTGCAAGCTTAGGACAGGGAGCCGGTAGCTAGTGCAGGTAATATTAACTCTTCATGGCTTGCTCCAAGGTTAAAGAAATTGTTCGCGAGTATTGTAGGAGCAAGGAAGAGGGAAGAACTAAACTTACAGAATGTCCTTTCTCTGTGCATCCTACTGGTATTAGCTCATCATTTCTCCCAATAATTCTCTGAAGTAAATGTTATTAACCTTTCCCCTAAACTCCAGTCATATGAACTACCTCCTTGACTCCTCCTTAAATATCTCCAACAAGTATAAAACATTGTTCCTATCTCCCCCGCAAAGAGTTGCCATCTTCCCCAATTTAGTAAACACCACCATTCACCCGGTGCTCTAGCCAAAATGCAGGAATCATCCTTGGTAACGCTCCTCTTCCTTAACCTTCCACCCATCCCATGAACAAGTTCTGGATGCACTGACCCTACAGTATCTTCCAAATCCTTTCTCTTCCTACATCCATAACAACCACCCCAATTCGACTCTGTTTTCATCTGCTTGGATTATTCCAACAGTATCCTAACTGTTCTCCCTGCTTATATGTTTTCTACAGCTGCTGGGGTGATTTTTTTTTTTCAAAATATAAATTTTCTCCTCTCTCCAACTTATAATCCTTCAAAGACTTCCCTGTATATTTCAAATCCAAAACCAACTTGTAAATCTCTGCCTGTCAGGTTCTTCCCACCTTTCTGACCTCACCTCTGCTGCTTTCCCCTCAGTTACTCTGCACCTGCTACGCCATGTTACCTGACACACTCATTCCTTGCACAGCCCCCTGCCTTCTCTAGATATGCTGAGGTCCTCTCAGTGCTGGCATTTTTTGTCTGTTGTGTTTCCTTGTAAAGATCACCTACTCAGAAAGTCTTTTAGACCCTATATGCTACCCTGTTAACAGAATGATGTTCTGCTAATTTGTCTGTCTCTAGAAAGTAAGCTCAAGGAGATCAGAAGCCTCATCTATTTCATTTTCTTTTTCGCTTCCAGCATTTAGAATAGTACCTGCTATTGAGAAAGAGTTGCATAAATATGTTTCTCATGAAACAGTCATAGCAGGAAATGGAGCAGTAGAGGGGCCATGTCAACTTCCCAAGGTCAAAAATGCTTACATGTTAGCTTGCACTCATAGGACTTCCACCACAGCCCACAAACTTCCCGCCACACATTCTTATCTCATCTGATCTGTGCTTCCTCCTGCTGAAGTTTATTACCAAAAGTGTCACTCTGGCTTTCTTCCTTTTGACTTCCTGTTGGGTTTGGCTAGAGGAAAGAGACTGGAGGGTGGAAGTAGGCATATTTATATCTTCCCTTCCTTTCCAGCAGGAGCTTAGGTCTAGGTTTTGGGTTCCTGTTGCCACCAGGCAGTCCTACTTCACAGCTCCAAGCTCCGGTGACACGCTTTCCTCCCTACGTCCCTTTATACCCAACTTGTAGTAACAGCTCCTTACTATGCCCCACCCTTTCCTCACTGTTCCACCATCTCCTCTCAGTCCCTGTACCCCTACCTACACCTCCGTGAACAGTGCCTTCACCCAGCTTTCCTCAGTGATGCCTTCCAGCATGTTGTTCCCTGTCAGGACCCTGACTGATACCCAACTTTATCCCAAAGCCTTCTATAATATTTTGAAGTTAGTGACGGTATTTATAAAGAATAAAATGTTTTCTTCTATTATGATGATTTCTTGAATTAGAAAATTCTTGTAGTTTAGAAAATTCTGCTAAACTACATTTTGGGCGGGAAGTCTATAAAGTCAGTCATCATGATGATGAAGATACAACATGTCTAGAGTCTAGCTAAGATTTACATGGCAATACCTGAAACCAGTCAATGGTGCAGCAGTTAACAAGAGCAGGGAACTTCCTAAGGCGAATCCGAAATACGTCTCCAATGGGACTCATGGCGAGGACCACGTGCAGCTGGTTGCGGCAGCGATCGATAAACATATTGAAAAGAGCAGTGGGGCTTCCATCTGTTTGTTTGGTTTTATCCCGTTGGCGATCTAACTGACGCATCTTATCACATATCTCCTGCTTCTCATCTAATGCAAAGAGATTCGGAACCTCCCCAGCATTCAGCAGATTGTTGACATCTTCTAGAAATGACTCCCTTTTAATCTGAGTGTCTGTAAACAAGAAAACCCCATGCATTTCACCTTCGGCACATTTCCTTAAGATGACTTTTAAATCTTCATGCCACTCTGAAGAGCCATAGCTTTTGGAGATTTCAACCTGAAAAACTGAATAATCAGCCATGTGGGCAGCTAACCTAGTGACAGACTGCCTTCCGCTCCCTCCAACACCGACGAGAAGAGCATGGCTGCGAGGCTGCTTCAGGATCCTGGAGATTCTGCTGATGTGTTCGATGGCAAATCGGAATAAGACAAGGTTCATGGGTTTTTTGCTCATATTGTTGTATTCTTCTAGGTGAACTTCTGCTATCATCCGAAGACGACCCACATCTGCAACTTCTCTATAGTTGGTGTCCTCCCTCTTGGGATCATGGAAATCACAAAACATTAAGCTACGCAAGTCGTCTTCTTCTACTATTCCATCATTATCAAAATCTAAGTTTTGAAAAAGCTCATGAAAATCTTCATCCATGTATTTTCTCAAAATTTCTTTAATGTAGTTGATAAGCCAACTTCTATCTGCATTATCCAGAAGGCGATCATAATACACTCTAAGGACCTGTATGATAATCGAGAAGCAGCATAAGGAATGGATTCTTCTATTTTTGTAGTTTAATTTACATATTAATCTCAAGTAATATAAAAAGTACTCTCAGAAATTAAAAAAAAATCTAAATAGCCCCATATTTATTAAAAATTTGTATTCATAATTACAAACCAAAGGCCAGGCTCAGACGAACTGTAGTAATCTGTTATGATAGTCCTAGCAGACTAATACACATAACATATAAGCAATGCATTTTTCTGTCAGCAAAACTTCCGGCATTTGGGGGCAATTACTTAACCTGTCTGCATCAGCTTCTGTACGTATGAAAAGGAAATAGTAATACCTGCACTGCATTACATTACAACCATTAATCTATTTCTGTCACTACAAATTTTCTTACTCTGCACATTTCATATAAATGGGACCATATAATATGTGGCCTTTTTGTGTCTGACTTCTTTCATTTAGCATGATGCTTTCTAGGTTCATTCATGCTGTAGCATGTATCAGTATTTCTTTTCAGGGCTGAATAAAATTCCACTGTATATACATGTTAAATTTTGCTTATCCATCAGCTGATGTATATCTGAGCTGTTTCCAACTTTGGGCTATTATGAAAAATTCTAACAAGATTTGGGTATAAGTGTTTGTGTGGACATGTGTTTTCTGTTCTCCTGGGTACATGGCTAGGAGCAGAATTGCTAGGCCATATGCTAACTCTATGTTTAACATTTTGAGGAACTACTAAAATGCTTTCCAAAGTAGCTGCACCATTTTTCATTCCCACAGCAGTACATGAGGGCTTGGATTCCTCCACCATCCTCACCTGTTTTTGTTTTTTATTATTATAGCCATCCTAGTGGGTGTGAGGTATTCCTCACTTTGGTTTTGCTTTGCATTTCCCTGATGACTAAAGATGTTGACCATCATTTTGTGTGCATACTGGCCATCTGTATATCATCTTTGGAGAAATGTCTATTGAAATCTTTTGCCCACTTTTAAATTGGGTTATTTGTCCTCTATCATTGAGTTATAATAGTTCTTTATGCTTTTTAGATATTAGACACTGATCAGATATATGACTTGCAAAGATTCTTCCCCATTCTATAGGCTATCTTTTTACTTTATAGATAGCGTTCTTTGTAGCATGAAAGTTTTTAACTTTGAGGAAATCCAATTTATTTTTTCCTTGGGTCACTTGTGCAGACTATTTGTATTTAACAAGCAAATCAGATGTTATGCATGCTAACGTTTGAAAGCCATGGAAAAGCCAAAGAAATGTAAACTAGTAAGCCAGTTTCATATCTTTAAAAACTATTTAGTAAAATTATATTAGGTCCTCTAGTTTGGTGAAAGGGTCTGGAAAGGAAAAGAATGCTTAACGTAGTAGCTGACATATATTAGACCCTCAGGAAATCTTTTATGAGTGAATAGAAACAAAGCCCAAATAGAGTGTTGAGTTCAATCACTTCATATTTTTTGAAATGTTGAGAACAATGTGCCTAGCCCTGTTCTCAGACTGTGGATAAATCCATGACAAAAAAATAATAAAAAGCAACTCTGCCCTCATGGGGCTTGTCTGCTATCTGAGACAGATGGACAACAAATAAAACAAATAAATTATATATGGCATGTTAGATGCTGATGAATGATATGAAAAGAAGAAAAATATAGCAAGTCAAGAAAGACTCGAACTGTTAATGAGGTCTGAGCCTGTGGTGGTTCATTCAAGAGGGTGGTCAATGTGGGCCTCATCAAGGAGGAGACAGTTGACAAAAGGCAGTAGGAAGCCAGCCTACAGAATCAGTATCTGGGGGAAGAACATTCCAGGAAGAGAGAATACCCAGGAGGCCTGTGCTGGTGGTGAAGGCTGAATGAATGTGAGAGAAGCAAGCAGCCTGAGGGGAGCCAGGAAAGAGATAGGCATATAAGATCTTATGGGCCACCAGACCTTTATTTGTAATCCCTTGTAATAAAGTAGAGTGCTATTATAAGATTTTGAATCGAGGACTTAAACTCATTGTTATATGAATTAGTCATGAAAAATTGCAAGTTATTGGGGCATCTGGGTGGCTTAGTCGGTTGAGCGTCCAGCTTTGGCTCAGGTCATGATCTCACAGTTTGTGGGGTTGAGCCCCGTGTGGGGCTCTGTGCTGACAGCTAGCTCAGAGCCTGGAGCCTGTCTTTGGATTCTATGTCTCCCTCTCTCTCTGACCCTCCCCTGCTCATGCTGTGTGTGTGTCTCTCTCTCTCAAAAAAATTACAAGTTATTAAATTAAGAATCTCATTAATGGCCCAAGAGCTCAACATCCATTGTAATAATCTAACATCAAAGATAGTATAAGATTCGAAAAAGGCTAAAAAGTAATGGCACATACCTTAAGTATATAATAACATATATGAACTGTTCCCATGATTGGAAGAAAGCAATGGCATGTATAATCCCAACTGATGAAACATGTTATGTATAGTAAGATTGCCTTTCTTCCTCCCTTTATTCACTCACACAAGAATATTTACTGCATGCTTGCCTTGTGTCAGGCACTGAGAAAAGTAGAGAGTAAGTAACGATGCTGCTTTCACCAAGCTTCTTTTTTAGTAGAGACATTAAATAAGCCAAAATACAGGCAATGGTAAGTGATGTTCAGTTTTATGAAGAAAAAAGTGAGACAAAGGAGAAAGAGCTATGGCAGGTGGAGATGGCCCAAGGCAAGCCTCTATGGAAAGAGGATATTTGTGCAGAGACCTTAAGGAAGTAGGAAGGCTTGTGGATAATGGGGGGAAAGGTGTTCTAGGCAGAAGGAATATCAGGGTGAAGCTCCTAAAGTGGAGGAAGCTAGATGCTTCCTAGCGCACGATTTGGCTACTGACAAAATTAACTCTTGAAGTCAGCGCCATCCTTCCCTCACATCTCTCTTCCACTCCACCTCCCAGCTATCTCTATTGCCCTGTGGCCTACCAGACTTAGAGCCTCCTGCATCCATGTCCCCAATACAGAGCCCACTCAGGCAATTAAGAGACCTACAGAAGAGTACAGTAAGAACCCACAAATCACGCTTTTCCAAAATGGACTTTCATTTCGACATATATTTGAATGTGTGAGGGTTTAGGAATTCAAACTGTAGAATAAAAAGCCTACGGAAGTGGAGTTTGTAAACACCCTTTAGAAACTTATGTCTCTATAGCACGTGGTTTTAACACAGCAGCACATTCCATTTTCTAGATTTCTTGGCTACATTAGTAAATTAAAATAGCCATATTATTTACATATTAAAAATAAAACATTTTTCTTTAACTTTCCTACATTCTTTGTCTATTTTTAAAATATTTTTAATTTTTTAAACATTTGTTTATTTTTGAAAGACAGAGAGATAGAGCTTGAACAGGGGAGGGGTAGAGAGAGAAGGAGATACAGAATCCAAAGCAGGCTTCAGGTTCTGAGCTGTCAGCACAGAGCCTGACATGGGATTTGAGTGCATGAACCACGAGATCATGACCTGAGCTGAACTTGGATACTTAACTGAGCAACCCAGGAACCCTTATTTTTAAAACATTGAATTATTATTTCTATTTAATTTTTGTATTTTCTTTCCCTCTTTCCATAAGGTTTTATAAGAAAATATTCATTCACATATCACTACCTCAAAATTAGTTTGCTTTGCAGTTTTGGCATCTATAGATACTAGAAGTAAGTAATATAAATAAATATATTCACTTCTTACAAAATCAGTTCCTTAAAAAATATTCCATCTCAAAAATTATTTAAAATCAAACTAACAAGGATTAAGTAACTTAAAGGAGATTGACCCAAAGTGATACCTACTTTAGAATATCTTATAAATCAACAAAAATTTCTAAAACTGTGAGATAAAGCATTTTAAATATCATAAAATATATTGTGTTAAATATTCTTTTAAATTACCTTGATTATTGGTCTTCATAATACCAAATAGCTGAATGCATTTCTTTTTTTTAAATGCAACACAATTTATTTTTTTAACATATGCAACTATTTTCCATCATTTACAATACAGTAGTTACAATGACACTCCAAACAGAAAAGCAAAGTAAAAAATCAAAACCCCCACTTCTATTTCATGTAATTAGACTTATACAGAAATTAGAAGGTTACGTAACAACTAGTTAATCACCTAATTTCACAGCTACCTGAAGTGGCAATCATTATATAGCAGCTTATCTATGATACATTCAAGATCCAGTAATAAATTGTATCATGAATGCATTTCACCAATATAAATTGCTAAATGTTTCTTTTTACCCAATTTTCAGTAACATCAAAATCTACCTCATGAACCCAGAGACGCTTAATCACTTCTTTGGTTTCTGCTGTTTCCGGTCTTGACAAACAAACTCCCTGAATGACGCGGGAGAAATCACGGAGGTTGAACAAGTAGTGAGACTTAGCTGGCGTAGGCAACAGATTCTTCATGGCTTCTTTATACAGAGTCATGGTACCATTTATAATTTGTGTGGTCAAATCTAGAAAATCGTCTGGAAATTTATAACTTAAAAACATTTAATAAAATAGAAAATGTTAGCCAACATGATACAAAAATTATATTTAGCATGTCTAGTACAAAATTTTTCTGATTAAAACAATTGATATAATTTACAAGATTACCATTTATAATAATAATAATAATAATAATAATAATAGAATTTTAATTTTCTTACAACAACTTTCCATTATTTCATTTTATGTTCAAAGAAACTCCATAGGAAGGCAAGACCAATGTAAAAATTACTTAAATAAGTGAACAGAAGAGCCAGCCAAGGAACCCGGATTATGTAACTCAAATCCAGTACCCACTGGACCAATGTGTCCTAACTGCTTTCATCCCTCGGCATTCTCAGTTGCATATAAATGGAATCCCTAAAGAACACTGGGAAAATAAGTATTTTCAGAGAAAACAAATAAGGAAATAAAAATATGGAAAAAAATAAGAGAAAAAGAAAAAGGAAAGTTAAAGAGAAAGTGAAATAGAGTGGCAGGATTAAAAAAAACAAGGGCAAAGGGCACAATTAGGGGAGAAAGAACATTGGAAATGAACATCCATTTGGAAAAAGAGACTATCTTTAACCTCTGACTCAACGAGAGCCAGCTGTCCTCCTCCATCATCACGGGAGAGGGCAAGGAATGACAAATTACCTGCAAATGGACAGCAGGGAACTGAGACTTGCACTGCCCAGGTCTACTTGGCTTCTTGACCTCCATTCATCGTGTTGAAAAGCACTGAATGGCCAGAGCTAGGGAACAACATTTTCCCAGGGTACAAGCTCCAGACCTACACTCAAACTTGGATACAAACCTTCTGGGAAAACTCATGAATTCCCTACAGAGTATCAAAGTCACAGGATAAGCCTGGCATGAATCTTTCCAGAATTAACTGCACTACATGGTGAAAACTCAGAATATTGACAAGTCCAATGTAGATATATTAAATAGAAGAGCACAAAATTTGTGTGGATTTGGAAGCTAAAATTCAAGACTTCAGACACAAAGTGAAGGGCACTCTGTCCCCCTGTGTTATCCCATACCTGGAGATGCGAGTGGCAGAGGAGAACAGGGTTACCTGTTATCTTTTTCTTTATATAGGGATGTTTTTATGGGAAAGTTGGAGAAGCACTACTTACATTGATATGTTTCCAAAAGACTTTATGCCCCAGAATGAAAAAAGAAGCACACTTTAAATTACTTACCAGATCTTTAAATGCCAGGTTAAGATTCTGGAGAAGATCGTAAACATGGATTTATCACTAAACTCATTGATGGTTAAAATATTAAAATGTCGCGTGTATCGGGGAGTTACTGGATTTCGACCACCACCTAAATATTAAAAAGAGTAATTCTTAACAACATTACTACTACACACTAGAATATTTTCTCCAATATTTTATAGCACAAGTCACTTGAAAGATGGACCAATTACAGCACACAGAGAAGTTAAGAGTAATTCTTTGGGTAGCCATGACCTGAAAACAGTTTTCCCCTCAAATTCAGGAGGTGGTTTTTCTAGTTGAATTATCTGATTGAGTTCTTGGGTCAGGTCTATTTACCAAAAGAAATGATACCAGATAGAAAGCTGTTAGTCACCTTCTCTGTGACTCATATAGCCCAGAGCAGTCAACTCTAAACAGCCTCAATACAATATAATATTCAGATATAATAATAAGCAATGGTAATATTGTATACAATATCAGGGAACATGACTGATGAAACTTTAGGGTCCTTCTCACATGGGTGAAATTCAGCATGATCTTGGTATGATCTTCCCCCACATTCTGAAATGAATTTCCTGAAGACTAGTCCATATGGCTCATGTTGCCAACTCATTGACTCCTTGCATTTTAAAAAACTGGGGGGTTATATCACTTTCATAAAATAATGACTACATTTTTAACTTTGAGGCTTTACTAACTGACTTAAAAAATAACATCATCTGAAAATGTTATTGATGTTATCTTTAAGTAAATAATTAGATTTCCTTTTTAAGGGCATTCTACCATGACATCTTTAGTAAAGAAGTTATTTTATTTTTTTAATATAATTTATTGTCAAGTTGGTTGCCATATAACACCCAGTGCTCATGAGAACAAGTGCCCTCCTCCAGGCTCATCACCCATTTTCCCCTCTCCCCATCAACCTTAATTGGTTCTCAGTATTTAAGAGTCTCTTGTGGTTTGCCACCCTCCCTCTTCTTAACTATTTTTCCCCTTCCCCTCCCCTATGGTCATCTGTTAAGTTTCTCCTGTTCCACATATAAGTGAAAACATATGGTATCTGTCTTTCTTTGGCTGACTTATTTCATTCAGCATTAACACCCTCAAGTTCCATCCATGTTGCTACAAATGGCCAGATTTCGTTCTTTCTCATTGCCATGTAGTATTCCATTGTATATATAAACCACATCTAAAGAAGTGATTTTAAAAGTATGTAATACCTCTAACACATATTTTTGCATAAAAAATATGTAGGTTCATGTTTTATATTTGTTAAAACCAGGTAAATCTATATTTGCTTCTATCACTGAATTATCTGATGCTGATTCTGAAAATATGAATAATGTTTGAAAGTATATAACTGGTAGTCTATACATCATAACAGTTGTTGTCTATGTAATTTAGAAACTTAATATGAAGAACACTGAGGTACTTGGGCGAGTTTAAGGAGATGGTGAAAGGGCTAATGAAGGAAAGGCCAGAGATCACATCCTCCAGCTCTGTCTTCAACTTTTCCTCCTACAGAGCATTCATAAATGGTGATGTGTTTAGAAAATGGGGTCCAAGAGGAAAATATACCTCATGGCTTCAGCCTACTCCTCTGTCCAGTCCCTGAAGGAACAGGGCAAAGCGGACACGTGATACAAATAACTGGCTCGGGTAGTAGGAGAGAGGCAAAGTAGAACCAAGTCTGAGACCCAGGAACAAAAGAATCTTGTTTTGAGAGGAAGGAAGGAAGGAAGGAGGGAAGGAAGGAAGGGAAAAAGAAAGAAAGAAAAAGAAGAAAGACAGGAAGAAAGATAAAGACAGAGAAAAAAAGACAGAAAGAAAGAAAACAGAGGCAAACCCTAAGTCAGACTGCTAACTATAAAGAAAAAACTGAGGGCTGCTGGAGGGGATGGGCTAAATGGGTACTGAGTATTACGGAGGGCACTTGTGATGAACATCGAGTGTTAAATGTAAGTGATGAATCACTAAGTCCTACACTTGGAACTAACATTATGCTGTATGTTAACTAACTGGAATTTAAATAAAGTTGAAGAAAAAAAGAAAAGAAAAAAAGCATTTGAGGTGGCCCAGGAAGTGTGCTGAGAACAGTTACCAACTCAGAGCAAACTGCATAACAGGGAAGATAAGATCAGGGTGAGGAGGCAAATACCAAATTTCCTTGAAGAAGTGATATATACAGAAAAGGAATTAACATTTTTTGTAATGTTTGTTTATTTTTGAGAGGAGGGAGGGACAGAGACAGAGGAAGGCAGAGAATCTGAAGCAGGCTCCAGATTCCAAGCCATCAGCACAGAGCCCAATGCAGGGCTTGAACCCATGAGCAGTGAGATCATGACCTGAGCAGAGATTGATGCTCAACCAACTGAGCCACTTAGCTGCCCCTTTATTGTTTCTTATTTTTATTTTTAAAGAGAAAAGGAATTTTAAAAGACTAGAATGCCAACTAGGTATTTATCCAAAGGATACAGAGATGCTGATTTGAAGGGGAAAATGCACCACAGTGTTTATAGCAGCACTATTAACAAGAGTCAAAGTATGGAAAGGGCACAAACGTCCATTGACTGATGAATGGATAAACAAGATGTGGCACATATACCCAATGGAATATTATTTGGAAATGAAAAAGAACAAAATCTTGCCATTTGCAGCAACATGGATGGAACTTGAGTGTATTATGCTAAGTGAACTAAGTCAAAAAAAGATAAAAATCATGTGATTTCACTCATTTTTGGAATTTAAGAAACAAGACAGATGAACATAGGGAGAGGGAAGAAAAAATAAGATAAAAAGAGAGACTGAGGCAAACCCTAAGAGACTCTTAAATACAGAAAAACTGAGAGCTGCTGGAGGGGAAGTGGCTGGAGGGATGGACTGGTTGATGGGCACTGGGAGGGCACTGTTGAGATGAGAACTGGGTGTTACATGAAAGTGATGAATCACTAAGTTTTACTCCTGAAACTAAGACTCCACTATCTGTTAACTAACTTGCATTTAAATAAATATAAATTTTTTTATTAAAAGAATTGGTAATGATGATTCAGAGAGTAAAACAAATACATAAATAAATAAATACTAGAATGCCATCGTGAGTTCAGGAAAAGAAGAGTTAAAGATGTCCAGTTCCTTGAATCAAGCCACTTTTGATACCCCAGAATAAAAAATTTCCCTTGCATAGAAATTCCTTTCCGTTTATCAGTTTCCCTTCAGAAACACAAAGCATGTTTAAGGGTTAATTCTTTTGACTATTTGCTACTGCAATTCCTCTTAACAGCCTATCTCAATCCAAAGACTCACTAGAATGGGACTTGATAGGAGTAGAGGAAAAGGGAATTTCATATAGTTGAAGAATTAAGGAATAAAAGAGAGGGAAATGAGTTGCTCCCAGGGCATCTGGATCCTTAGAATGCAGAGACAGGAAGTGCAGAGCAAAGTCCCAGAAGGTGGGAGAAAAGGGATTTGGAAGAATTGGTGGGAGAATAGCGGCAAGCAAGGTTACCCACTCTAGTGTTGACCACTGCACTATATTCCCATAGGTCACCAGGAATACATATACACACACAGAGAAAACATATACACAAGAAACTGTAACTCAGATTGTCCAGTTGGGTTTCTCTTTCTTTCTCCAGCTCTCTCTCTAGGTATAATCAGACTGAATCTCAATCTAAGTAATCACAAACTCAGAAAATGTACCTGGAGGTCCCATAGCACACATGATTTGAATGTCCACTAGCTTAATCATAGAACAATCTTTTAGGTCATACCAATTCCAGTGATCTAACCATTGTCTAAGCAACTCAATGGGAGGCTGAGCCCCATACACTTCCCGAGCGGGCATATTGACATCATCTACAAAGACAACCTGAGAATAAAAAGAGAAGCAGTGTTAGAAAATATTAATACTTTAATAAAATGTCCTATTGTGAAACAGTGTCGAGGCAGAGAATTTGATTATCTTCTTGTAGAGTACACATGTGAGAAATGGTGGTTTCTTTTCAAATAAAGAATAATATCCCTGAGCATTCATGCTTCCAAGGAACAGGGAAAGTCTCATTACTAACCTTTATAGACTCAGGGCTGAGGACTTAATAATCCTCTCACACAATTTGTTTCACAATATGCCTCCTCCTTTTCCTTATATAATTTCAATACATTAAAGTAAATGAGAACACTAGGATTTTAAAATGATTATAACCTCTGAGTGGCGAGAGTTAGGTTCAGAGGGGGCGTTCTTGGCAAAGGAACACAGAGAAGTCAACTGATAGCGGGCTTGTTTAAAGGTCCAGAGGAGCAAGCTGCAAGACTGCTAAACAGAAACGTTAATCAGAGAATTCGAAAGGTAGATGATTTCCCAGATGAATATTTTACTTGTAACTCAAAGGCCAAGTGCTTGTTTTTAATGTCAAGTTGTCTAATGCACATGCAAATATGAACACACTTTTAGGAAAACTTAATCAAAATTTGTGATAAAAACAGTGTATAAAAAGAGGTCAAGTCTTAGTGTATCTGGTCTCATTTTTCTGACTGCAGCAGGGTCAGGGCAGAGGACCAGTGAGGTTCCGTAAGTGCAGCAATGGAGCAGTTACCATTCTCTTGCCCAGAGGAGGACCAAAAACTCCCTTTCTTCTTTTGTCCAGTTTTGACATGATTATATTCTGAGTTTGAGCTGCCGTAGTTTGTGCTGAGAAGTTAATTAGCAGAGGCTTGTAGATTTCTTTGCTGAGTTGATTTAAAAGAAAATTCTATATAATAGGAAATAAAAAAATGAGCCATAGTTGGAATTATGCCCTGACATTTGAAAATACACACTAAGCAAAATTATTGACACACTTGAATTTAAACTTATAGTGTCAGAACAGTGTAAAAAAGGAATGAAATCAATGGAAGTAACAGTTACCACACCATTGGCATGTCTCTGTTTGTCCAGGCCCTGTGCATATGACTTCCAAAACCATCATACACATTCATTCTTCACAAGAGGTTATAGGGATTCAGAGGCTAAGAACCTTGCTTAAGCTCTTAGGGATAGGGGAGGGGCGGTGAATTCAGATTGCCACGTGTCCCTTACCAGGTAAATGTTCTTTTTATTTATAGCCTGTTTCCTTTCCACTTAAATACCAAGTTATCAGACTAGAAGTTAGGAAGCTTAAATAATACAACTGTATTTGCAAAATGGATTTCACTGGAAAGCAGGTGCAATTATAGTGATTCTTAATCAAGATGTTGTGTTTTACAAATCATCTTGTAAAAGAATTATGAAATAGAAAAATATTTACAATAGATTAGATAAAAAAAAGCAGATTATGCATTATAGAAAATGAAAACTACATTCCTCATTTTGTAAAAAGTAGTGGTTTTTTGGTTTTGTTTTTGCCTGGACAGTTTTATTGCCTGGGCTGAATTTGGAATGAGTGTACAAACGACAGATGGTTTTATTTTTCTCCAACCACTGCTGTTAACCCTATCAAGTCTCCATTTCTTGACTCTTGATGATATCTTGGGTAAATCTTTTAGCCTTCTGTATACTTTCAGAAAGATTGATTTTTTTAACCCTGGCCAAACCAACACCTTAATTTAAAATCTCAGTTTAAAACCTCTCCCCTCTCTGCTCTTGGATATTCCCTGATGTATATACCATTTAAATTATAATGAGGGTGTCATTCAGTATGTTCTAAAAGATGTTATTCAATAAGTGATATCAGAACAATTATTTAACCATATGCCTGGTTATATTCCAAAAGGACTGACAGATAACATAAAAATATAAAATCAGTAAAGAACTAGAAACAGGTGCTCTCATCACTGGGGGGATTTGAGTTGACTGAGAACCTGCAATGGGAGAGGGATCACTGATGGCTCATTTGGGCTCCCCTGTCCTCTTTCCACATCTTCTTCCTGCCCCACCGCTGGTGGGGGACAGAGCTAGAGGAAGACAGGCAAAAGTCCTACCCAACTGGCATCACTGTGGTTCTCTCTTGGATAATGCGGTCTTGCCTACTATTGGGGAAAGCTTCCAAACTCTGAGAGGGGCAGATCTGTCAGTTCTTTAGAAACTCCAGAGGGACAGCCACACTGTGCAGTTATCTGCTGGAAGGAGAACACTGGGGCTCCTTCACTGCTGCACTGGTGGGGGGAGTCATCCAGAATGGAGTCCTAAGAAGGCTGAAGTCCACTTCTCTTGCACATGGTCCAGCTGACCCTGGGGAACTTGCACTTACTTGTCCTGCCAAAGCTGGGGATGCTGACAGCTCCAGGCAGCTTTCTGCCATTAGAAATCTGAAACTAGAGGCAAGAGCTAGTCTTTGTTCAATATGACCCTCTCAACACAACGGAGCACAGACTGTAAAAAGCTACTGAGATTTGGGGCATTCTCTGTTATAGCAGCTAGCATTTTCTTTTTTAACAGACACACAATGGGAATCATTACAGAAGTCAATCAGTCTTATTGCTACATAATAATCCTACATATATTAAATAATTTTGAAAATTAAATATCAAGTATAATTAATTAAAATGCCTCTTTCTTTCAAGGGATATGAAATTCTTCATCTTGAACAAGCTATTTTTATTAAAATACCTTTAAAGGTACAATAACTTAGTGATGTAAAATGATTTCTTTAGTCCATTTTCTAAAATAAGTAGTTAATAAAAAGTTTTCTGTGGCTACAACCTCAAAATAATTGACTATTTTAAAAAGGTGAAGTCCACTATTACAGGTGGTTTATAAAATATCATTCCTAGGAATAGTATGTAGATTTTAACATGTAGATTTCTACAATACTTACAATAATATAAACACTCTTTCCAGTTCCTGTTGGTCCTACAAATATTGAAGGCTTTTGATGGGTGGTTAACAATTCCATTAATGCGGAGTACCGAATTGTGTCCAGAGTTGGTACAATGATTTCATTAAACATTACATCCTTAGGAATTGGAGGAGCTTCGGCCAATTTTTTTACCCATGGTTCCCATTTTCCTATTCCCTGTTTATAAAAGCCAAATGGTAAATGTTATGTAATAAAATACTTTTAAAAGCTCTATACTCCTGTCCCACCATAGAAAAGATCAAAGATCAAGACCAAAACAAAACACTGATGTTTATACATTTGTTTTTAACCTTTAAAACACTTCACCTGAATTTGAGAGTTAAACTTTGTGCTAAAATTAAGGAGAAATGAAGATTTTATATGAATCAAAATAAAATGGCAAAGCTATAGTTTTTTTAATGCCCTGAGGCCACTGATTACATCAATCCAAAGAGCAGTTATTTTGGCCAAATGTTAGATTTTTTAATAGCGTTGAGAAAACTGGACTAATTAATGCATTAAAGCATAAAGAACTTTATTCAGTAAGTGTTAACCAATATAGAACTTATTTCCCTAGAACATCAGCTGCATGTTGCTAATATTTAATATTTTTAAACTTTTATGTGTGTTTTTATTTTATTTTGAGAGAGAGAGAGGAGAGAGAGAGAGAGAGAGAGAGAGAGAGAGAGACAGACAGACAGACAGACAGAGAACACAGAGGATCTGAAGTGGGCTTTGTGCTAACAGCAGAGAGCCTGGTGCAGGGCTTGAACTCATGAACCATGAGATCATGACCTGAGCCAAAATCAGATGTTTACCCAGCCCAGGAGCCCCTGCTTATTCTTTTATAATGGTATTTATAACAAGCAGCAGTTTAGCATTTCAGGTGAGATTTTTAATTTTTAATGTTTTATTTATTTTTGAGTGACAGAGAGAGAGCCACAGCATCAGCAGGTGAAGGGCAGAGAGAGGGAGACATGGAATCTGAAGCAGGCTCCAGGCTCAGAGCCCAACACAGGGCTTGAATGCACAAACCGTGAGATTATGACTTGAACTGAAGTTGGACACTTTAACTGACTGAGCCACCTAGGCGCTCCTGAGGTGAGATTTTTTAAAATGGTGTTTAAAAATACCTAAAATGTACCTTCAACCATTTTTTGGGTGTAGAGTTCAATAGTTTTAACTATATTCACATTGTTGTGCACAAGCTATCTAGAACAGACAAGATTTCTTAATATGAGATTATTATCATGAATTAACATTATACTGTAACTTTGTATCCAATTAACTTGTCAGCTAAAATTTGGGCCTGCTATGCAGTGTTTAGAGCAAAAATTTTCAAAGATATCATGTTAACTCTCTCATCTTAGAAAATCATCACTGGTCTCCTCATTCTTGCAAAATCAAATTTAAGCTTCTGGTCATTTAAAGCACACATCAGAATTCAGGCCCTCCTTCCTTCATATCTTTATGTGTCCCACAACCCAGCCTCGCTGATGAGCCTACTGTTTCCCAACATGACCTGGGTCCCTGTACCTTCCCACATGGCACTGTTTTGGCTTAGAATGTCACATAACACTCTTCTGAAGAGGTTATGAAATCAATGAGGGCAGCGCTGTGCCTTATTCATTTCTGTATCCTCTGTCACAGTGCTATGGACATAGTACAGTTTTTTTTTTTGAGGAAGGTAAATTCATATCACATCTGAAAATTGTATTACAAAGACATTTCTAGAACTTTAAAGAACTGATCAAAAAACAATTTCCTTCCCATATTCCGTTTGTTTTTTAAGTTTATTCATTTTTGAGAAAGGGACAGACAGAGGGTGAGAAGGGGAGGGGCAGAGAGAGGAGACAGAAAACGAAGAAGGCTCCAGGCTCTGAGGTGTGAGCACAGAGCCCGACATGGGGCTTTAACCCATAAATTGCAAGATCGTGACCTGAGCCAAAGTTGGATGCTTAACCGAGCCACCCAAGCACCCTCCTTCCCATATTTCTGATGATCTTTTCTAACATGGATATTTTGCAACCATATGAAAAAGGAAAAATTAAGAATCAGAAAACCTGGAGTGGACATGCACTTAGAGATTTTGTGATACTGGGAAAAATCACATCTCTCTGGGCCCTAATTTCCTCAATGGGAAGATTTGCAAAATACTAAATTTCCTATTTCACTGAGATGTTGGAAATAGAAATGATTGTGGAAAAGCTTAATAAACTTCAAAGTGCTCTGCAAATGCAGGCTATTGCTAGTAATTTGAAATGAAATAAAATTAGGAAAAATAAAAGGATAACATCTTGCGGTCGACAGGGTGAAGAATCTCTTCTGACGTAAGTCTGGTAATATACTTCAAAAGCCCTAAAAATTAAAAACTTGTACAGCAACTTTCTTTTCTAGGACCTTCACTTTTTTATATAAAAAAATAAATTTTGAGAGGGACAGAGATAGCATGAGTGGAGGACGGACGGAGAGAGAGAGGGAGAGAGAGAGAGAGAGAGAGAAAGGGAGGGAGGGAGGGAGGGAGGGAATCTCGAGCAGACTCTGTGTTGTCAGTGCAGAGCACAATGCAGGGCTCGAACCCATAAAACCATGAGATCGTGACCTAAGCCAAAACCAAGAGTCTGATGCTCAACTGACTGAACCACCCAAGCGCCCCTCTAGGAACTTATCTTAAAGAAACAATCAGATATATACACAATGGTTTGTATACAAGAATATTCACCAAAGCAGAAAAACTAAGAAACAACAAAAACAGTTCAACATCTAAGAGTAGGAAACTGGATAGATCGTGGTCCTCAGACAATAGAATCTAAGGAGGCTTTAGAAAAACAAGTTTATTAAAGAAATACCACTGAGATAGAAAGGTGTTCTCTTTATTAAGGAGAGAAGAAGGACACAAAATTACCCTCTGGGGATATAGTATGATCCAATTACACCTGAAGCTCCATATTATGGATTTTTAAATGTCCTCAATACAGTACTTATAGGAGCTGTCACACACAAGCAAGTAAACAAACAGCACCCAGATTTTATTATCCAATTCATTTGGGAAGTGCTGAATTAGCACTAAGCCAGCCATGCTCCTACGGGGCTTCTTAGCACCGGTGATTTGCTAACATGCACTGTATGAATCTCCAAGTGGTATCTACTTGGAGACTGCCAGACTAGACGTCATAATGTGTTATTTTATTTAATGAACACAATAGGCCCATCAGGTATTATTATTTATCTCATTTTATCAAAGCGAAAAGCAAGATTCAGAAAGATTAATAAACTCGTCCAAGGCTCCACAGAAAGAAAGTGGCTTAACTAGGACTGAAGCCCAGAGGTGGCCGACTCCAAAGCCTGAGCAACTTCCACTCCTCCATGCTGACTCTTAAGGCGAATAGTGGTGACAAGGTGGCCCTAGAGCCATTATGTGTTATAATGTTGTAAATCTTGCTTCAGAGTTCTTACCTCAGTGACAAACTGATAATCATAAATTGTTCCTTTTTCAGGAAATGGGACAGTTAGTGCTTTTGAAGACGTTTGTTCCATACCACTCAGTAATTTAAACTTATTTCGAGTTAGGTCTGAAATTGGACCTTCCATTAGTTCTCGAAGAATCTTATCAAATTTCAACCTATCATCATCATTACAAGAAGCTCCGACGGACCAGATCAATGAAAATAGAAAAATGCCCTGCATTGGAGAGATGAGAAGATAGAGTGCATTAAAAAATAACTTTAATGTATTCTTGAAGCTTGAATCAGATCAGCCAGATTAATATCTTTGAAAGAAAATGAATAAACTAATATATAATAGTATGTTACCTCAGGATTTTATAATAATTAGATTTTAAAGAATCAAATTGCATGTCTTAGAAAAATCCTGCTATCAGAAAAGATAATAAAATGCAAAGTATAATTCTAGCCATTGTGAAACCTCAGAATGATCAGTCTGGAAAATCACATGAAATTTTAAGTAAGTGGCAGGACCCTGATATTAAAAAAGAAGATTGAGATAACTTTTTATGAAGGCATATTTTAATAAGGAATAATCAATACACAGTATACCTGCTTTTTAAATTTAAATTTTGATAGTGTTTTCTTAAAAGTAGAACAGATTCATATTCCTTTATTTACCTGTTGTAATAACAATCTGAGCACTGATTACATAAACTAGAACTGCCATTTTGTAAGCTTTCTTCTTGTCAGGCTCAGGCAGGAAAACAGAGTAGATGACAAGACCCATCACTAAATGAGAAAACCTATTTGTTTTAAAATTAAATCCTCTTATTTCAAAAAAAAAAAAAATCTTTTAACATTTTTTTTTGAGAGACAGAGAGAGACAGAGTATGAGCGGCAGAGGAGCAGAGAGAGAGAGGGAGACACAGAATCCCAAGCAGGCCCCAGGCTCTGAGCTGCCAGCACAGAGCCCAACACAGGGCTCAAACTCACGAACCCTAAGATCATGACCTGAGCCAAAGCAGGACACTGAAACCGGCTGAGCTCTCCAGGCACCCCTCAAATTCCCTTTCTGATGCCAAAACAAGCACAATCTTGACTATGCTCATAAAACTTGTGGACTCTACTCGACACTGTTCACCTACTCCTAGATTACTCACAGGCTGTTTCTCTCTGGAAATTATTTAAAACTAAATTAAAAATTAATTTATTTAATAGACTATAAGTATTAACAGCAACATACTGACCACATTAGAAGTTCTACCATTAGCAACACAATTTTTTATTAAGGAATATTCAAGGTCTGTTGATAATTCTATTCCTCTTTTTAAAATGTTTATGCATATTTTCTTGCTTGCCTCAATCCTGAGATACATTTATATATGCATATATATTTTAAACATTTATATCTCAGGAAAATTGGGGTGCGTGTGTGGCTCAGTGGGTTGAGTATCTGGCTCTTGATTTTGGCTCAAGTCATAATCTCAGGGTTCCTGGGAACAAGCCCCACGTCAGGCTCTGTGCTTGATCAGGCCCCGTTCTCACACACGCTCTCTCTTCCTCTCTTCATCTCTCCGCCTGTTCACTTGGGTTCTCGCTCTCAAAATAAACTTAAAAAAAAAAAAAAGACAAAGAAGAGGAAGAAAAAGGGAAGAAAAGCAAGGAAAAACGCAAAGAGTGATGATTTGCAGGTTGAAGGGGAGGAAGGTGAATCTTACCAAACAATCAGTCATTGCTATTTTGGGGGTTGATCATTTCTGAGTCTGGTTAAACGACTCAAGATTTCAGTAGCAGCAGCCCTAAGGGCATCAGTGGGCTTCACCCAACCCTTAGGATGCAATGAAACCACTAGTTGAGGAGATTTCCTCCAAGGACCTACTATTTGGGGCCTGACTTTTTCCTTGCTGTTCAGCTACCACCCACTGTCCAGCCTCCATTTCCAGGGGGCAAATGGAGTTCATTAATGAGGAAGCACTGGGAAAAACAGGAGATGTCTTTCTACAGCAAGATGCAAAGGCAATGGGCCTTACCTCCAGTAAAGAATACGTTTCTCGGTCGTTTCTCTCTTTCACTTTGACTTCATTAGCAAAGTCATCCATAAAACAGTCTATGAGATTCATTAAGGATCGGACTAAATTTGTGTCTGATGTAGGAGATAATTCCTGAAAAATCAGGAGGGGAAAGTCTATAAAACAAATTAACTTAAATTAGGCACTAATTAAAATAGCACCAACTAATACTTATTGAATGTACTTAGTCCTCATAGCTGTACTATCTATGAAAAGGCACTATGATAATTCCAGCTTCACAGGCAGGAAAACTGAGGCACGGATTCATTTCCTAGTCTAGAGTGTAGTGGCACCGGATGTTGTGTCCTAGCCACTCCTGCACAGATCCTCAAATTCACAAAGCTTACTTTTACATGTTCAGTTAATCTCATACCGATTGTGTAAGTCAAATCACTAAAAAAAGTCTTTCATAAAAGGCAATTAAAATTAATTAATGTAATGTGCTTTAAAACTTATTTTATACATCTTTACAGCAGTACTCATAGTAAACTCATCCCTATGAAATAAACTTGCAAGTCTTGAAGAGCACGAAATGTAGTCAGAGTGTGGTAAACATCATGCACTTTTTACTTTTTTGGGTCTCACCATGAGAATTTATAAAATAAATGAAATAGTGCGGATAGGTCCTAGCACCATGCATCACATAGCATGAAGCTCTCCTCCAACCTTCAGAGTGGACTGCTTCATGGTTACTATGTAAGAATTAACTCTCTGCAAGTTAATTAGAACAGAATATTAGAAGTAGCTGACTTCAGCCACTGTCCTGGTAGAAACAGGCAGAAATGGCAATCAAGTTTCTAAGGATGGGACTAAGTATTACTGATGCAATCCCAAAACACCAATGGTTATTGCTAAAAATAAGACACTCATTTCTACATAGTAAACAAGAGGAACTCATATTTTCTTTAAGAGAGAACAGAAGTATGTAGTACATTTTAGAAGCTTGTAATAAGAGTGTGTGTTTTTCTTTCTCTTTTGCTATTGAAAAGGTTATCACATGGAAAATTCATTTATTTGTAATACCTACATTCCCTGACAATGCTGGGGACGGGAGGCACCTGTAGCTTATTCTACAAGTTTAATTGTTTTTGAAACATGATTACTTCATGTCTTCAACAAATTTCAAGCTGTTGTTTCTTTAAACTTTTTTTTAACATCCCCGCTCCTTGGAAGAGCTGTGTCTGCCCCTTTTTGTGCCAGTATCTCCACATTCCTCAGCCAGCTGCCCGAGCAGCCTTGCCCCTTCCCGGAAGACGTTTGGGCCGTGCTTCGCCCCCTAATCTTCTCGCCTGCCAGATCCAAGGTCATGTGCCAAATACTTTCTGCCTTGACCTCTTAGTAGTTTCCGATAATACTGACGACCTGTTTCTTAAAACGCTCTCATCTCTTCCTGAGATCGCAGCTGGGTCTGGTATTCTATTCTCTGTTATCTTTTTTTCTCTGATTTTCTCCTTTAGGCAATATCCACTGGCATGATTTTTAAATTCCGCTTTCCTCTTCTGTACCTTGGGCCAAACTTGTGCCTTTGGCTTTTCTATCATAGTTCCAACAGCAGGAGAAATACCAGCCCTTTGTCCCTATCTTAGTTCCAGAGCCCAAGTCACCCTAAAAGACCTTTGGATGACATCTCCCAAGGCAGAAATTAAGCATACTTCCCCTACAACTTCCAGCTGGACAGGGTTTAAGAGCCTGGCTGGAACTTCATCAACTCTCAGGGGCAAGAGATTTCCATTCAGGCTCCTATTTCTCCCCAGTATACCTATCCCCTACTCCAAGCCCCCAGGGTACCCTGAAGGAAAGAAAAATGGATTTGGACTTCTTTCAGTTCTTCTACCAGTGACTGATTTTCCTCCCTGAATCCCAGTATTTTTTTTTTTAAATGAACAACAGTAATCTCTAAACAAGTAGATGCCCTCATGCTGAATACCGTGGATTCCTCATTTAGCAGGCCGAGAGCAGTAACATGTGTTCCTCCGTCATTACCCACTAGCTAATTCTTTAGATTTAATGAACAATTTACTTTTTCAAAAATGGTCCCTTTGCTGATGATAAAATAATATAGATTTATTCTAGGAACTTTAAAAGACAAAGAAAATTATAAAAATGGAAGCTAAAATAGAGTCCCTGAGAAATGAGAGGTACCATTTTAGGGTATTTTCACCAAGATGTGGTTAGGTAGACCTTTCAGACTTTTTTTGTTAAGAGGCAAGAGATTAGCATCCATACATCTCAAACTTTAAAAGTCTTCATTTAAAAATTTTTGGGAGGGCACCTGGGTGGCTCAGGCGGGTACGTTAGGTGGCCAATTTCGGTTCATGGTGGAATCTTGCAGTTCGCTGGTTAGAGCCTCACATGAGGCTCTCTGCTGACAGCTGACAGCATCTGCTGGTACCCCTCTCCCTCTCTGCCCCTCCCTGCGTGTGCTCTCCCATGCATGCATTCTCTCTTTCTCTCAAAAATAAACATTACAAATTAGAAAAAAATAAAATTAAAATAAAGCACTGTTTTGGAGACTAAGTACATAAAATCTATTTTAATCAGAAAAAAAGTTTTTAGTTAAAAGTTAAATCATCTTAATACTTGATAGTTGACATTGACAGTAAGCATTAAAATGAATAAATTTGGCTAATTTGGATTTTCAATTTATTGTCTTAAAATTCTCATTCCTCTTACCTTTGTATGCTTTCTGATAAATTCAACAGACACTGGGACCATTCTGTCAAATAAGCCTACTATAAATTCTTTCTGGATAGCACTGACGACCGCAGGTAGAAGATTCACCCAAGACAGCATTAGCGGCCTCCAGCCTAACATGTGAGGCTCCATGTAAATCATACCACACCTGGAGACCTGGAAAAAGAGTAATTGTTTACCATCAAGGTAGTGAATGCTTCTATAAGAAATATGACTTGGTAGATCCATTTCTTATAACCTTCAGAAAGTTCTTTAAAAGAAGCGTAATTTTATGTCATTTCATGACCTAAATTTTTGTGTCTGACTTCACCAATGGTTCTAGACAAAAAGGAAAAACATCCCTGACTCTTAAATTTGTCAAGGTAGGTCAACAGACATGCCGCCTCTTAAAGAATTAGGGTACTGTTAACATGATTTCTAATATTTCATTTAAAGTCAAAGTTACTAATAAAAGCATTTATAACATTTCAAATATATAAGAGGTCCACACTGAGAACTTACAGTGGCAGGAGAAGCAACTTCCAAATCCATTGGTTCAAAAATAAGATTCATTTGAGGTGACATTTGAATAATCTCCCCACTCATCAGACATAGCTTTTTGTTGTCATCCAGCACCGTATTCATATTCTCAATCCACACGGCATCTACTGGTCCATCAAAAATTAACCATTTCCTATCTGGTGTCTGGTGTACGCAAATGATGAATAAAAGGGAAAAATTAATACTGATAATATAAGGAAACAGTTCAATAATGCTTCAAGATTTACAAGTGTAACTCCTAAAATTAATTTCACCATGAAAATATAAAGGCATCTTTTGAATAAAGTGTGTATGTGCCAATGGGGGGAGAGTCACTAACGAAGCCTTTATGTGCCATGGACAAGACAGAAATATAACATCTTTTCCCCAAATTCCATATTCTCCAATGTTTCTGAACTCACATATAACATGTTTTGGAAAGTATTAGAAATAAAAAACTATGTCAGTGAAAACAGAATTTTCATTGAAATTATCTGATTCTTTGTAGTATTGTGTTTATACAGATTAATTTCTCTGATGTGCTAAGTCAAGTTTTTTCTTCCCTCTGCTGAATGAGTTCACACACATTCACACCCCTCTTGGGGTGAGTGGTTTCATGGTGATATGGGACATTAATATAAGATTCGGTTTCAAAATGGTTAATATGAAAATAGCAGATTCTCCTTTCCACATGTTACAAATCAGCTTTTCTGTGCACATGGACGCTGCCTTGGTTCACTTTCAGCAAATTGACATATGAGTTGAAGTGGTGAGGGATTTGGATACATCTTAACACCTCAGTCCCTGTGGCCAACTGCTTTAATCTACAAGACAGTGCCCCTGTCATAGGCTTAGGCCACCCCACACCCACTCTCTGAGCCAGTCTGGCCATGCTCAGGAAACAAGGAAGAGCCCAGACCTTGGAAGTCGCCTTGAGAGCAACTTTCCCTTACACTATTGGCTTCCCATACCTGCTAATCTTCGCTCTGGGGAAACACTGCCATGTAACAGCAAGATGTTGGGGTCATTTGACTTTACTACTCACCAGCTGGAGACTTTGGGTCAGCTCCCTAACCTCTCTGAGACTATATACGGGACAAAGCTTTCTGGAAACTGTAACATATGCTATGTGACTGAGTGTATGCCGGGAGAAATCTCATAGTTATTTCTGTACAAATAACATAACTATATAATCTAGAGATGCCATGTGTTAATCTGGGCCAGAGTTCATCCACTGCAAAAACAAAGAACCTGGGAAGTTCTCTCAATGGTCCAACATGTCTATTTGCCTCACAATTATTTTTATCCTTGAAATTACTGATAAAGTCAGGTACCAGGCAAAATCTCCGCCCCATGAAAGCCAATCCTTATGTTACTCATTGCCCATGTTCCTTCGGCCATTGAGAGCAGAGATATGACATTTTTCTGTTATGACACTAATTGAAGAATCATGATTAGCTGGGTCCTTGAGTGAATAAAGAGCACCAAAGTCAGGACGTATGGTAGTCAGAATAAAGGAAATATTCATTTGAAAAATATTTAATAAATGAAGTGTCTCTAGCCTAGGCCCCTTCTCCATTAAGACCAGACTTAGCAAGTTGTCTCCCATATGATCACACTCTGCGGAGAGCCTGGTATCATACAGCAAGTTAACATTTCCTGGTGTGTGGACTCTTTCCTGTGAGAGCGGGCAAGAGCCGCTCAGCAGAATAACCAGGAGCGGGCCAGGGCCCGCCCTCACTCGCCCGAGTCAGCAGCCGGCACGGCCCTCACCTCCCGCACTTTCCGCGGGCAGCCCGTTCCCTTCCTAACAAGGAGGGCAAAAGCGTTGGAACTTGAAGGCATTGTTTTGTAAAGGTCTGCAATTTCTTCTCTGCGAATTGGAGTATACCTAACAATTAGTGGGTGTGACAGAGACAGCAGCCTAAAAGGTGGGCAATGGAAGGACAGTCTTGAAGAAGCCAAAGGATCGCTTTATTCAGATGTTCTCCTTCCTGTATGGTTCAGCCTGAACAAAGAGAACCGGAAGTGCTTTTCCCTGACCTCTGCCTCCTGCCTCTTGTCTGGCCTCTTGTCTGCCCTCTTGTCTGACGATGTCCACAGAAACACTGGCAGACTGTCTGGGATTGTGTTTTAAACAAATACCTTGAACTAGAAGTATAAACGTTTGTTTGGAACAACTGCAAAAAAACATCAGACATTTGTCAGAAAACTATCACAGTCTTAACGTGCACGCTCAGGTGGTAGCACTTACCGCAGAAGCAGCAAATGCCCTAAAACTGACCGCGAGGATGCCGTCGGACCACTCGTGAGACACTACATCAAACTGTCCGTACAGCTGACCCATGGTGACAGACTTGGGATTTAAAACCGTAATTTGAACCTTGTTCTCTTCCATTAACCCCTTAAAGGGAAAAAATACAAAAAATAAAAATACTTAGAAGGATACTGCATTCATAGGAAGCAGGATTGTATATGTAGAAAATCCTAGACTCTCCAAAGGAACTCCCCGAAATAAGGAATGCATTTAACAAAGTTCCAGCATACAAAGTCCATGTATAAAGATTAGTTGTATTTACCTAGTGCCGAAGAACAACTAAAAAATAAAATTTTACAAATACTTTTTACAGTAGTTTTAAAAACTCATAAAATAATCAGTATTAAATTAGCAAATGATACAAAAGAGATATAAACCTAAAACAATGAGAGCTGACAAAGTTTTTTGTAAAGGATCATATAGTAAATATCATAGGCTTTTCAGGTTACATATAGTTGGTCATATTTTCTCTGTTTCTTTTCTTGCTTTCCTCTTTCTTTCTTTCTTTTTTTTTTTAACAAACCTTAAAAAATGTTACCACCATTCTAAGCTCAATGGTGTTAGAAAAATAGGCTTGGGGCCAAATCTGGGCTGTAATTGGCTGACTCCTGTCACCAAATATTCTCTGAGAGAAAATTAAAAGATCTAAATATAGGGAACTACGTTCCATTCTCAAAGAATGGAAAAGTTAATGTTGGTAAGTTGTCAGTTGTGACCAGAATGTTGAAGCCAGAGTGGGAATTATACAAGAGATGTTAACATTCCTTGGGGCATGTTGTTTTTAATTAATAGATGTTGTTTTCTTAGAGCAGCTTTAGATTTACAGAAAAATTGAGTGTAAAGTGCAGATTTCTAGTTTCACATAATTTCCCTGTGCCCACTCACTCCCACCCCTGGTTTTCCCTATTATTAAAGCCTTGCATTGGGGTGGTATATTACTATGAATAATGAATTGATATTGATACATTACTAATTAAAGACCATGGTTTACATTAGGGTCACTCTTGTGTTATACATTCTATGAGTTCTGCCAAATGCACAGTGGCACGTATCCATCGTTACACTATCATACAGCGTAGTTTCATTGCCCTATGAATCCCCTGTGCTCTATTAGTAATGTTTTTAAAAATTTTTTAATGTTTTATTTATTTTTGATACAGAGAGAGACAGAACATGAGAGGGGGAGGGGCAGAGAGAGAAGGAGACACAGAACCAGAAGCAGGCTCCAGGTGCCCTGAGCTAGCTGGCAGCACAGAGCCTGACGGGGGGCTCAAACCCACGAATGTGAGATCTGACCTGAGCCAAAGTCGGAGGCTTAACCGACTGAGCCACCCAGGCTCCCCTAATCATTTCTTTTTTTATACACAACAACCTAACAAGTGCAACTCTTCCCAACATTGCCTTCTGTCCACCACCTCCAGGGCCTAGGACACAAACCACCAAACTCAAGAAAGATGTGGGAAGATCACTAAGCAGTAAAACAAGCTTCAAACTAGGCTTTGCATTGTTCTCTGTGCCCCCCAAGGGAATGACAAGGCATCATCCTAAATCCAGAAGTATGGGAAAGCTCTACCATCTTTGTCAGAGGAAGTTGCTACCACCAAAGCAAGGTTTTTGTCCCAAATGCAACAGGCTAGTGAGGCTCCACAATAAAGATATAATAAGCACAGTGGGGCCCCTGTGTGGCTCAGTCAGTTAAGTGTCCAACTTTCAGTCAGGTCATGAACTCATGGGTTCGTTATTTCAAGCCCCATGTCAGGCAATCTTGTGCTGACAGCTCAGAGCCTGGAGCCCACCTTAGATTCTGTGTTTCCCTCTCTCTGCCCCTCCCCTGCTCATTCTCTGTCTCCCTTTCTCAAAATAAAATAAAGACATAAAAAGATTTTTAAAATATATATGAAAAGAGGGGTGCCTGGGTGGCTCAGCCAGTTGAATGTCTGACTCTTGATTTCAGCTCAGGTCATAATCCCAGGATCATGGGATGGACCCTCACATCAGGCTCTGCACTGATAGCATGGAGTCTGGGATTCTCTCTCTTCCTCCCTCTCTCTCATTCTTTCTATCTTCCCCTCTGCACCTCCCCCACATGCATGCTCTCTTTCCCACTCTAAATTTTTTTTAAAGTATAAAAAGAAAACTTTTAGGCTTTTCATGTTTTCAGACTTTTTTTTAATTTTTACAACAAATGTGTTACCTTCATAAATAAAAAATTTTTGAAAAGAAATAAAAGGTTGACAGGCAAATCTATGATATATTCTTTATATGCTAAACTTTATCTGATAAATGTGATTATTATATCTTTATTGGAGTCTCACTAGCCTGTTGCATTTGGGACAAAAACCTTGCTTTGGTGGTAGCAACTTCCTCTGACAAAGATGGTAGAGCTTTCCCATACTTCTGGATTTAGGATGATGCCTTGTCATTCCCTTGGGGGGCACAGAGAACTATGCAAAGCCTCGAAGCTTGTTTTACTGCTTAGTGATCTTCCCACATCTTTACTTGAGGTTGGTGGTTTGTGTCCCAGGCCCCAGAGGTGGTGGGCAGAAAGCAATGTTGGGAAGAGTTGCACTTGTTGTGTATAAAAAAAGAAATGATTACTAATAGGAGAGCACAGGCAATTCATAGGGCAGTGAAACTATGCTGTATGCGGTGTAATGGTGGGTACGTGCCGTTGTGCATTTTTCTTTTCTAGGAGTACTTTCTCTTTGACTCTTTTTCCCATGACTTTAAGTTGCTACATTAAAGTATCTTTTATTTTTTTTATTTTTATTTTGAGAGAGAGAGCTTGCAAGCAGAAGAGAAGAAGAGAGTATCCCTAGCAGGATCCTGCTGTCAGTGCAGAGGCAATGTGAGGCTCAGTCCCACGAACTGTGAGATCATGACCTGAGCAGAAATCAAGAGTTGGGTACTCTACTGACTGAGCC
Source organism: Suricata suricatta (assembly GCF_006229205.1). Taxonomy (NCBI): domain Eukaryota; kingdom Metazoa; phylum Chordata; class Mammalia; order Carnivora; family Herpestidae; genus Suricata; species Suricata suricatta. The sequence continues at coordinate 37,790,643 of NC_043702.1, read as the reverse complement.
ACCTGGGCATCCCTACATTAAGATTTCATTTTAGTGACCATCTATCCTACCTAAGCTGATTATAAATAAATGCATTAATAACCTACTTACCTTCTCACAGATGTCATTTAGCGCTCCAGCTAAGACACGATACGCACTGGTTTTTCCTCCAAATGGTTCTCCCACAATCATAAAACCATGGCGCACAATCATCATCTCATATATTTGAAGTATCTTCTCAGCAAAGAATGTGGTCATTTGCAAATTCATGGATTCACAGTTATCTTTGATAGCTGTTAGCAAATCATTGTAATCTGGTTTTGGTAGTCTCACACCAGGAAACAAATCTGAGGTGATTCCCTGATGATAGACGATTTGGGGATTTACATTATATACATTCAATGCCCTTTATCTCTCTCCACACACTATACACATAAACATGATGAAACTCCTCCCAGCTTCATATTCAGTACTGATGGAAATAGAGCCATTAAATTGTTAATAGAGCCATTAAACAGTATTTTTAACAGCTTTGTAGAGATATAAAGAAGAACATAAAATGAACCATCTATGTTTAAAGTGTTACAATTTGATAGGTTGAACCATCAACTCAACCAAGATAATCAACATATTCATCACTCCCAAAAGTCACCTTGTGACTTTCTGGGATCCTCTTTACCTTCTCTCCTTGCCACCTCCCACCTCCATCACAAGGTGACCATTAATATGCTTTTTGTTACTTTTTTAAATTTACATTGTCTAGAATTTAATACAGATGAAGTTAAACATTATGGATACTACTTTTTGTTCTGATTTTTACTCAGCATAAATATTTGGAGATTTGTACATGTGACAGCATCTTTTAATAGTTCACTGCACATAAGTATTACATTGCATTGAAGTACAATAGTTTTTAAATCCATACCCCTGTTGATTGTCACTTTCATTGTTTCCAGCCTGGGGCTATTACAAACAAAATGACTATGAATATTTATATACAAGTTTTTGTAAGGACAAATGCCTTCACCTCTCGGTGAATACTGAGTAGTGGAATACTTGGGTAATGTGATTAGGATTTTAATATATTAAGAAACTGTCTGCTTTCCAAAGTGGTTGTATTATTTTACATGTACCCCAGCAGTATATAAGGTTTCTAATATTTGGTATGGTCCATCTTTTTAACTTTTTTTTTAGTGTGTGTTTGTTTTTCAAAGAAAGAGAGGGAGCATGCACGTGAGAGTGGGGGAGGGGTAGAGAGAGGAGGAGACAGAATCCCAAACAGGCTCCACCCCAGAGGCGTACAGAGCATAATGTGGGGCTCCAACTCACAAACTGTGAGATCATGACTTGAGCCAAAACCAAGAGTCAGATACTTAACCCTCAGAGTCACCCAAGGTACCCTGGAATGGTCAGTCTTCTTAATTTTAGCTCCACTCAGAGATGTGTCAGAGTATCCTACTGTGGCTTCTACTTGCACTTCTGATGACTAATGTTTTTTGTATGTGCTTATTTGCTTTATGTGTATATTCTTTAGTGAAGTACCTGTTCAAATCGTTTGCCTATTTTTAATTGGTTTCTTTTTTTTATTTTTTAAAACATTTACTCATTTTTGAGAGACAGAGTGTGAGTGGGTGAGGGGCAGATAAAGAGGGAGACACAGAATCTGAAGCAGGCTCTAGGCCCTGAGCTGTCAGCCCAGAGCTGGATGTGAGACTCGAACCCACATACTATGAGATCATGATCTGAGTCGAATAACCAACTGAGCCACCCACGTGCCCCTAATAGGTATACTTTCTTAATGGCAAATATTAACCATTCTTTTAAAATTCTGCATACAAGTCCTTCATCATGTATCTAATTCACAAATGTTTTTTCCCAGTCTGCAACTTGTCTTTTGTCCCCTTACCAGTGGTTTTCAAAGAGCAAACTTTTTAAATTTTGATGAGTCTATTTTATCAATTTATTGTGTTATGCATTAGGCTTTTGGTACTGTGCTTAAGAAATTTTTGCCTACCCCAGAGTCACAAAACATTTCTTTTCTTCTATAAATTTTACAGTTTTACAATACTTCTAAGTTAAAGCATTAGATGAATATTATCTGATTTCAAAGCTTATTATACAGTGTCATATTAGTACAATGATAGACAAATATATCATAGGGAGTCCAGAAAGAGACCCACATACATTTGAACATCTCATTCTCAACAAAGGCACAAAGACAATCTGGTAGAGAAAAGATAAAGATAGAATGCCTGGATTTGCCACAACAATGAACTTGAATCCATACCTCAAGATCACATACAAAACTTAGTTCAAAGCTATTTTAATCATTGTGGTGGCTAGTATTTTAATCAGCCTAGTGTCTCTCAAACATTCATGCCCATACAAAACCTCAAAATGTAACCTTTTTTGGAAATAGGATCTTTGCAGATAGAATTAGATAAATTAAGATGAGGTAATACTGGGCCCTAAATTCGATAACTGGTGTCTTCGTAACAGAAAGGAGAGGAAGATTCAAACACAATTAGACCCAGGGAAGGCCCTGCAATGGTGGAGGCAGAGACTGGAGTGGTGCCAACCCACCCCAGGAACATCGAGGATTGCCAGTAGCCACCAGAAGCTAAGACGGCAAAGGACTCTTTTCTAGAGCTTTGATTTTAGACTCCTATTCTGTCCTCTAGAAATTTGAGAGAATACATTTCTGTTGTCTTAACAGCTTGTGGTACTTTGTTATAGCAGCTTTAGGAACCTGATACAATCACATAATGTATAACAGGAAAGAATTATGACTCCATACGTAGTATATAGGAATATATTAAGTTGACTGCAAGGTCTAAGAAACATACCTTTATAAACTGCTAAAGCTGTAAGTATTATAGCAAGCTCTGACTATTTTTTTTTACTGTGAAGGTAAAAGTAAAAATTCAGAAGTGCTTCATGTGAAACCATACATTTGAATTATACTTTAGAATTTATAAATTATGAACTTAATTGCCCTATACTTAATCCTTCAAATGCTGTTAGAGAGAAACTGATCTTAGGGTTTTTTTTATGTTTTTTATTTATTTTTGAGAGACAGAGAGAGACAGCATGAGCAGGGCAAGGTCAGAGAAAGAGGGAGACACAGAATCCATAGCAGGCACCAGGTCCTGAGCTGTCAGCACAGAACCCGATGCGGGGCTCAAACCCATGAACTGTGAGATCATGACCTGAGTCGAAGCCAGAGGCTTAACCGACTGAGCCACCCAGGCGCCCCTGATCTTAGTTTATCAAAACAGCACATTTCCTTGGGATAAAGGGGAGAAAAAGGCCTTGCAGCAGAGTGGTTGAGAGCATTCTGCAGCCTGACTGCATGGTGAAACCCCCACTTGCCATAAATAAAAGTTAATTACCTTTGCCTCCCTTAAATGATCTGTAAAACAGGAATAATGACCGCACCTGCCCTGCTGGGTCATTATGAGAATTAACTAAGTTACTATTAGCAAAGCTCTTGTGTCTGATCCACAGTAAGTCCAGGTGTTTGATAAATAAACATATCTTCTCAGATTGTTCAAATTGTTCATGGTTGACCCCAGAACATATTGCAATCCAGTGGTTCTCAGCCAAGACCAGTTGCCCTCACTCTCCTGTCAGGAAGAGAGTTGGAAATATGTGCAGTTGTGCTGGTTGTCACAACAAAAGAGGTCTCTAAAAACTGGGGTGAGGGTGGGGCGTAAGGATGCCAAATGTCCTGCAGTGCAGAGGACAGTCTCCCAATAAGGAATTGTCATTGTCCTAATTTAAAGTGACTGTTATGCTCCATTTTTGAGATCTTGCTCAGTCAATGTTCATTGAGTGAATACACAATTGCTTAAGAATACATCCGCTGAGGCAGATTTCCACGTCATAAAATACAGTGTTTTGGGGCATCTGGCTGGCTCAGTTGGTTAAGTGTCTGACTTTGGCTCCGGTCATGAGCTCACGGTTTGTGATTTCAAGTGCCACGTCGGGCTCCATGCTGTCAGTGCAGAGCCCTCTTCTTCAGATCCTCTGTCCCTTTCTCTCTCTGCCCCTCCCCCTCTTGCACATGTGCACACATGCCCTCTCTCTCAAAAATAAACATTAAAAAATTTATAGAAATACATAGTTTTTACTCTTAGAAAATTTACACAGTACACTAGTGCCAAAGACACTGAGAAAAAACATTTGGAAGAAAATTTAAACCTATTCCTTATATATTTACATTGCCAGCTCTAAGTACTATGAAAAGATCCTTTCAACTGGATGAAACCTGGTTACTATCAAAAGCCGGGCATGACACTGGGCATCTAGCGATGACACTCCCCTCCTCCCCTCCCCTGAACAGTCCTACTGCTGCAGTCTTTACACGTTGGAAGCTAACTGCCTGTCTTTCAAGGAAGCGCAAAATAGCGCACCATCTAACATTCGTTGGGAGTCCATGGCCCCCTGACTCCTTCTACTTGAGACAGGGAAAAGGAAAACAATGACATCAAAGGATAGCATGAAAACCTTAACCATTATTCTAATACTTCTTCTCAATTAATAAAAATATAACAAGCTTATTAAACTTAGTTCTTCCTTTAAATTATCCTGAAAAACTCAATTTCATAAAAGCCATTATACTCTTTTAAAGAAATTAAGCTTCTTAAAATTTTTTTGATTACTAATTTTTTTAAGTTTATTTGTTTACTTTGAAAAAGACAGAAACAGAGAAAAGAGGGGAGGCGGGGAGGAGACAGAATACCAAGTAGGCTTGACACTGCCAGCAGAGAGCCCAATGTGGGGCCCAAACTCACGAAACTGTGAGATCATGACCTGAGCCAGAACCAAAAGGCGAACGCTTAACCAACTGAGCCACCCAGGCGCCCCTCTTCAGTTATTAATTTAACAAACATTTACCAGGCACCTTTTCTGTGCAAAGGATTCAATGGTGTGTTAGACCAATTATTCTCCTTCAGGGAGTCTACACTCTAATGCAGTTTATAAGCAAGCATATTTTGTAATTTTTGTGGGCTTATTACATTAGGCAGTTAAAAAAAGTACCATTTAAAAATCCCAACTTGTTGAAAGTCACCTGAAACAACAGAGCTAGTTAAACACACTCAAGTATAACATGGAATGGCCTACATTTCTCTGTGCTATATCATTATTTTCTATGTAGAAGTTTCTCCTAACGAGTTGCAAAGTTGGACACTTGATAAATACATTATTTTAAAAATTCTGATATATGAAAATAATAAATGTTCTTACCTCAAAGAGTGGTAAATCATGGGACAAAAATTTTGGCAGATTTACATCAATGATAGATCTAAGCAGCAAAATTTCTTCATTTTCATTTGGATATTTCAGCTAAAAGAAAATATACTCATGATGGTAGCCTTTCCTTGTAAGTGCACCCTCTGCATGTTCACACGTGCACACACACACACAGGCACTAGCGACAATTTAAACCCATCTAAAATTGCTCTCATCTGTTATCATTTAATTGGATTGTTATTAATTTTAGAGGCTGAAAAAAATTCCAAAACACCTGTGATACACCCAAAGGTTACTAAAAGCCTGGTAGAACTCCAAACCTATTACTCATGCCCATAATAAAGTTAGCATCGTTCAGAAAAATGTGAGCTCAGAATTATTTCTCCCAACTTCCCATACTTCCTTCAACATCTCACTCCAAAGTTTCTCCTACTATCGTGCATTTAATTTTCCAGAACCCTCTCTGCCTCTCCTCTAGAAACTTTATGCCTAATAAATTCCATGTTTCAACTTAACTGGCTTTGTAACCTTACAGAGTCCATGATGCCTAGCAGTCAAGCTCAGAGCCCCTAAGCTAATTCTCCGCATATGGACTTTGTCTTTGAATCAGTCTAACCACACAGAAATTATGAAGTGTCAAAAGTCTATTCTGTGATTTCAGAAGCTATTATTTTAAAGCAAATGTTTAAATTGTTTCTTGACATAATAAAAACAAACTTCAAAGTATCCAAGGCAACACTTTGAACCATTCTAAAGTAGCTTTTGACAAAGAATGATAGATTTCATTTGCAGGATTCATTTGCTGCATAACTTAATAGCTCAGTTCTGTAGTCAAGATGTCAGTGATAACATACACTAGGACAATGCATTATCTTTTCCATTAGCCAACCACAGTGTAATCCTGATGTGCCAGGTTAATATAAACTGTTGCCTCTAGTTGCATTTGCTTATGGCAAAAAAACAATGACTTGAAGTTATGCTAGGCTAATGTGAAATAGCATATCACCCCTACATATCAGAATTCTCAGTAACATTATTACAGAAGAAAAAATGCATGCCATCATTCTTAATCATGTAGAATATATTTTAAAATCTTTGTCTTCTACAAAACACGAACATGAACACTTTATAAGCTCCAAGGTCACATTTCGCATTTTGCCATTAAGTATAGCCTCCCTTGCTTTGTTTCATAAAGAACTAATGCGCAGTTATAGTTCATGGCTCCACATAATACTTTCAATGAAAAGTTACACAAGTCTTAAAATATTTGGATTTCTTCATCTGTAGTGTTAGGATTCATACCATTTTAAAATGCACACATTATATTGGTAATTTATAACTGCTGGTCTACAATAGGTTGTAATTATGGGATTACATTAACTGATAATGCTTAGGCACATTTGTATATATTTATTAATTATACATTATTTCCTTTAAGGCTATATATGTTCATGTAGAGTAAAGGCCTTCAAAATATTTCCTAGCAGCAAGGAATTTTATTCCTTGGTAGTACCTAATTTCATACATTAAAAATTATCAAACAAAACTCAAATCAATAAGAGTTACATTTAAGTTTTTACAAATCCTAAAAATTTCCTCTTCCACATGTGCAAATGATCAACTATTTATTTTATTTTTTTTTTTTTAGTAAAACTGAATTTTTTTCCAGTTGATGAAACCAGCCAGTTACTGGAACTTTGTAAAGACAGATCCCGAAATTTACCAACAAAATGTATGAGTAAGAAATAACTTGACTTCCCTACCTTTAGATTCCCAGCAGCAGTGAGCACAGACTTCACGGCTCTCATGCCATAGTCATAGTGATGTTGTGAGGACAACTGCTCTGAGCACAAGCGGTAGGTGGCCACGATCTTCACCGACAATGGTCGGGCTGTGACGAACCCACAGGAGTACAGGACGATTTCAGCAATCATGGCATAATCAGGCACCATCATTGCTACCGTCCGAAAGAGAGCCTGCAGGAGTGCAGAAAAGGTGTTTTTTAAAGACCGTAATAAAGAATACCCTACTGGGCATTTCCTAACGTGCCATGACTAGAGCTTTTCTGCAATATTAAATTACAGTGTCCAAGTCATATAGACAAGAACACTTAATTTTAAAAATGTGTTTCCAGTGGTGCCTAGGTGGCTCAGTTGGTTAAGCATCTGACTCTTGATTTCAGACGAGATCGGTGCATTCAGGGTAGTATGGCCGTGGACTGACTCTTGATTTCAAATCAGGTCATAATCTCACGGGTTTGTATGACTGAGTCCCAGGATGGGATCTGCACTGACAGTGCAAAGCCTGCTTGGGATTCTCTCTCCCCGTCTCTCTCTGCCCCTCCAAACCTCACATTCTTTCTCTCAAAATAAATCAATAAACACTTTAAAAATATAAAAGAGAAATGGGTTTCTTGTAATTGTTATATAATAAGTATCATTAACATCTATATACATATTTTTCCTTAAATCCTGATTTAAGAACATTTATAAATTCTTATGGTACTTAGATCTTGGGTAAATTATTAATTCACATACATGTTAAGTATCAGTTATGTACTATTCTTCTTGGGAAGTGATAGATTATAGGGAAAAAGTATCCATCTCTTCTGGGATATCCAAAAGCGGGGCTGTTCATCTGGGCTGGTGAGAAAGTGCCTCTTCTGGGCAGACCTGGGCTTCAGGTGAGGCTCTATAGGAATCTAATTAATTATATGCAGTGGACTAATCAGATTACTCCTAATAACAAGGTTATGTTAGATAAATAAGGTATTTTTGAGTCTAGAGGCACCATGTCTTTTTTTCATCAAGAATAAAGAAATGAAAACTGGAAACAAATCACAGATAATACTAGAAATAAATCAATTTTCCAAATTTTAAAGATATTTTTATGTTTACTTATTTATTTTTTTAGAGATAAAGAGAAAGGGGTGGGGTGGGGAGAGGGAGAATCCCAAGCAGGCTCCATGCTGCTGTGGGGCTCGACCTCACAACTGTGAGATCATGACTGAGCCAAAAGCAAGAGTCAGATTCTTAACCAACTGAGCAATTCAGGAGCCCCAAGATACTTTTTCCTCATTATATTTTAAATGTTGTGGGATAAATGTTACACGATGTTAACCAGAGGATACTGAACAGATTTCAAAAGAATAGGGGTGCCTGGGTGGCTCAGTCGGTTAAACGTCCAGCTTTGTCTCAGGTCGTGATCTCACCGTTTGTGGGTTTGAGCCCCGTGTCGGGCTCTGTGCTGACAGCTCAAAGCCTGGAGCCTGCTTTGGATTCTGTATCTCCCTCTCTATCTGACCCTCCCCTGCTCACACTGTCTCTGTCTCTGTCTCTCAAAAATAAATAAAAAACATTAAAAAATTTTTTAAGATAAATAGGAAAATTTAACTTTAGAATGTTATTATGTGTCAAGTCTGACTTCAATAGCTCATATGTTTAGATAGGAACATTTGTGTGCTAAAGAGAAAAAAGTATTCTAGAAAAGTGGCAATTTATTTTAAGTAGGCTCCATGCCCAATGTGAGTCTTGAACTCACAACCCTGAGATTGAGAGTTGCATACTGTACTAATTGATCCAGCCAGGTGCCCCTAGAAAAAAACAGCAATTTTTATTTAGAGAGTTGATAAGTATCTTCTGGGAATTCATTGAATTACCTGAAATACAAGGCAGATAGACATCCCGCTTAAGTGATCTGTTAGGACTATTCCAGGTTGAGAATAAAAGACTTGCATCAAGTTAATTACTAGCCAGAGACCTTAGTACTGCTATTTTATCAATAAGGTTACCATGAAAGAAAGAATAAAATGTTAAAAATAGTTTGAGCAAATAACTTAGAACAGAGAAGCTTAAACAAGTGCTCTAAAGCACTACATATTTGATAAAGAATGCAAGAGAATTACTGTATAGATAGTCTTCTCTTTAAAATTTTTTAAATGTTTATTTCTTTTTGAGAGAGACAGAGACAGAGCATGGATGCGGGAGGGGCAGAGAGAGAGGGAGACAGAATCTGAAGCAGGTTCCAGCATAGAATCTGAGCTGTCAGCATAGAACCCGACACAGGGCTTGAACTCACAAACCATAAAATCATGACCTGAGCTGAAGTCAGATGCTTAACCAACTGAGACATCCAGGCTCCCTAGATAGTACCTCTTTAAAAGGGTAGTTTCCCAACACCTTTTTTTTTTTCTTATATAAAAGAATGAATGAATGAATGAACAAATCAGTCAGTGGGTCCATGGCTAGGTTAGGGTGGTATGGTCTTTCCTCAATAGTATAAACTGCTACTAGTTTAAGGTGAACATCCAGGTCTGTGTGTTGTAGGCTTCCCTCCGACCACTTCAGGTATTTTCACAAATTCCTATTTGCATTGTCTCAGCCCGACTAGCAATATGGCGGTGGAACACCATGTAACAGACCAATCAGTAGCCAAGATAACAAAAAAAAGAGTGTGGTTAAGAAGTCTCAAGGGGTAACCATGATGTTCCATCAAACAGGCATCTTCCACCAAAGACTTAACATTGACTCATTTATCACAGGGGAAAGCATCCTGCTCAAAATATATTTAGGCCTAACCTGTTATGGTGGTGGATGTTCTAATTCAACGGTTCTCAAACAGCATGTGAGAAATACTGATATGATATGGTTTGATTTGAAATGTGTCAGAAATAATTTGTTAGTAATAGCAGTAATTTTAAAGGCAATTTAGTGCTCTTAAGTTAGACTGTGGCTTAACCAACGACATAGTTTCTTTAGTGTAAAAGAAGAGTATAGCTCCAGGGATCATACCAGAGCTTGAATAAATTCTGATATGTATCATCAACGCGAGCCTTATCTTTCTGGAAAGTGATCATCAGATTACTGGCTTTGTGATATTAGATCTAGAACATGCCTATTTTACCATGGCTTCTGAAATGTCATATGGAGTATTGATTAGAATGCTTTTAGTATTAAATATAGCTTCTCTAATGTAGAAATGTGCTTAAGGAATTGCTCAACTATGCAGGTCTTATCTAGAGGTACAGGACGTCAAAATGGGAGTCTGTGCCCATAGGTGTAGGGAGGTGACAGAACAGAGGCAGCTGGCTCCTAATTCCAAGGTTCTTGCAGATCAGGGCAAGAGCTTTGAACTTTTTTCTGTAGGCAAAACAAAACAAAAAGCCCAGTAGCTTAACTCTGGAAGTTACAGGATCAGATTTCCTCTGAGGACACTGGTAGACTTTTAATGGGGAATTCATTCGAGTGAATTTTAGCGGGGAAGACATTGGTGGCACATGAGCTGTTGCACTAAGACACACAAGAGGGAACTGAAGAGGGACAGAAACAAAATGTGAGAATGAGACTAAGCAGGAGCAGCAAGAACTATAAGGTTTTGTAAAGTAGGATTCCTACTACTGGGGAGGGGTGGATAACTGGGTGAAGAAGAGGGAAGCCTCAAGGATGACTCTAAAGACATCTTCTGGGCCATTGGGCCTCAGCAAAACTTCTGTTTTTGTTTTTAGGAAGACAGATTTCTTTCTTTTCAGACTAAGGCATTTTGTCAAAATTGTTAGGTATTTCCATATATACTTGCAAACAGATGTTCTGTAGTGATTGTAATTAAGAAGCTTGCACATTAGGAAGAACAACAAAGCTACCAGAATTTGAGAGCAGCTTTTGGTCTAAAGTAGCAGGAAAATAATACATCACCCACAGAACCACAGGTGGATATTTTGACACTGTTTCAACATGCACAGCACAGAAAACCATGAAACAATCTGCATGGGGCATTAACACACTCAACTAACAATAGTCTCAGCTTTTTATGATGAGCTATTCACACATTTCTGCCTTTACAAATACTATGCACTCGCACTGATCCTTCTGAAGAAAAGAAAAACACGAGCGAATAAAAGCAGGGCACTAAAAAGAACTTTCCAAATGTAAATCACAATAAAAAGTTGCAAAATCCTTCTTAGATAAAAGAAGATTTACCAGTTTTTATTTTTTAATCATACCATCCTTCACAAAGGCAAAGTACTAAAACATCTCATCTAATATAAAAAAGTGCAGGGAATACAAATACCAAAATACTTGGTAGCAATGGTTGAATCAAGTCTTTTCAGTGGAAGAGAAAAATTCCTCAATTAGTTTCAGAAGTCAGTCTAAATATGTGAATAGTGGAAAGAATGTAGGAGCTAGAGTCAGAGGACTTGGTTTTAGATCCATAATGACCATTGCATTGTTCTTCAACATTGTTCTTCATACACCAGCCATAAATGCAGTTTATTAGAAAAGGATATAAAATGCCTAAGATATAGGGAAATGTCATATTTCTCTCATAATCAAGTTTTTGTTTTTTATGTGAAGATTCTAGGCTATTAAATTAGCAAAGTGTTTTGCTCCTTTTAACAAGAGAAATAAAATTAGTGTTGGGTATAAATGAGAACTGAAAGTGGATGTAGGCTGTGAATTATTTCAACCTCTGTTGGCAGGCAAGTCAGCAACACACCTCTTGGTCCTATGGACATATTTAAGGAAATATTTTAAAACAGAGAAAAGCCTTAAGTAAAATATGCCATTGCATTATTATTTATAATAAAGGAAAACTAAAAGGAACCTAAATAACAATAAAACACAATTCAGTAAATTTATTTGCAGTTTGAATAATGCTTATACAGATAGGAAAGTGGTCATGTTATAATGTTAACCTGGGGGGGGAAATGGTGTATACACAATTGCCTGATTTTGCCATTTAAAATTAGCATTTTAGGGGCACCTGGGTGGCTCAGTCAGTTAAGCAACCGACTTTGGGATCAGGTCATGCTCTCAGTTTGTGGGTTTGAGCCCCATATTGGGCTCTGTGCTGATAGCTCGGAGCCTGGAGCCTGCTTCAGAATCTGTGTCTCCCTCTCTCTCTGTATGTACCTCCCCAACTTATGCTCTCGCTGTCTCTCTCAAAAATAAATAAACATTAAAAAATTAGCATTTAAAAAGTATTTAAAATTGTGGTATATAACATAGTAAGGACTAGAATGGGTATCTATTTCAGTATTTCCTATATTTTCTAATTTTCTATAATTATAATTATTTCTTTTAGTCGACTCCACATCCAATGTGGGGCTTGAATTCATAACCCTGAGATCAAGAGTTGAATGCTCTACTGACTGAGCCACTGTCAGGAGCTCCAATTCTCATTTTTTAGACACAAATGTGGAAGCTACATTGGGCTGGGATATTTATTTTCTAAAGGTACTCAAAGCTTTACAAATTATTTTCTAAAACACTTTTCTAAACTCTAACATCCAAATGCGAATATTTTTGCATAAAATTCAAAGATGACATGTTCTTTCTCTTTTATATATTAACTTTGTAAACTACAGAAAGGAAATAGATGATATAATTGCCCCTTTTGTACCTTCAGATTATCTGGCAGTTCTGATCGCCCTGCATATCCAGGGTTCATTGTTATAAAGACAGCACACGTAGGGTCAAGTTTTAACTCGGTTCCTTCAAACACTAGTATATCAGCACCTGCATTAATACCTGTGGGTCATCAAGAATGAAATGAATTAGCAATTCCACATATAAATCCGATTTGTGCCATTCACTACCTCTCATATTTCTACAGCTTTCACATAATGCAGAGACAAACTAGTCCATTACCTCTTTGGATAGTAAGAATTTGTTGAGCAACCACAGACAGTACTTCCAAATCAATTCTGTTAAACTCATCAAAGCAAGCCCAGGCGCCACAAGATAGCAGTCCCTGGGAGAAAAGAGTAATGAAATTTTTCAATTTTATCTGATTGAATATTGCATTGAAATGTTGTATTTTCACCTGATACTTTCAAGGATTTAATATCCTATCATGGAAATTGCTTATTCACCCTTATCTTTAAAGACAGCATATTATTTTTTATTAGAAATTCATTATTCTCCATGAATAAGGAGTTTGATCAACTGGAAAATCGTCCAATTGATCTATAGCTTTTTATTTTCTGTATATCTTTTGGCATTTAGATGTATACCTAAAATCTCAAACCCCATCTTACTCTTTTTTTATACAAGTTGATTTTGTTTGTCTTTTCTACATAGACTTCATAGAACAGATTGCACTAATTCTCTAAATAAGATGAATTCTGTTGCTAATGAGACTACTTTGTGGTCTAAGCACCTTAATAGTCAACTAACATGGTCTGAAGCCCTAGTTTGCACTTGTAACTCAAAGCTACCTCACAAATATATGTCATTTGGTCATTAAAGAAAACTGGGAAACCAAGCTTGAGGAGCTTAGCCTAAATTCAAATTTACTTACATCAATTTGACATTTATCAAATGCATTTTCTGTAGATTGTATGCGTATGTATACATGTTTCATTAAGTACCTGGTATGTGCCAGGCCTGATGCATGTATCCTTTATGCAAAGAAACTAAGACTGTATCATTTAAGATATTAAATAATTAATAAAAGGCCACACAGCTAGTAGTACAGGATTTGTACACAGTTCCATCTCCTGAACCACAGTGGATTAAGCCTGAACTCCATGAATTTCAAAGATTAGTACATTTTCATTAGAGAAGACTATGACTTTGATCTCTACATATAATAAAAGGATTAGAAATCACAGAGATTAAAAAAATGCTTATGAAGTTACATATTCAGTTATAAGGAATGTGAGGTTCTTAATAGTAAGACCCATGTCTTTCTCATTCTGCACCCCCATTATTCAGTATGATCCTAACTCAAAGTATATAACCTATACATACTTCTCAGTAAGTCACTTTAATACTGAAAGTATACGAATCTGTATAAAGAATTAAAAATGTCATTCTATACATTCAAAAACTGAGTAGTATATACCAGACTTTTCTGTATATTATTACAGAGTATGATTAAAATGGTAATGGGTCATTTAAATATTTTTTTATATTTATTACAATTTTGACTTTTATAATCTTATTCCAATTGTTTCAGCATCACTAATGCAGACACTTTTTATATTCCAAATCTGCTATAAAATGACCAGGGTGTATTTCAATTAGGAACAGTGTACTGTATAGGGTAGGATTTGAATATTCTTTTTTGTGAGTTTGTGTGTGTGTGTGTTCAATGTCAACTTTTCTGAAAAAATTTTGGAAATTACAGAATATTTAAAAGTAAGAATTATAGAATCTTACAGAAATATACACATAAATAAACAGAACCCATAATCCCAAATGGATAATTCTGCGGTCAACTGTACCAGCTAACAGACTGCACCAGCAAAGTGCTAAAATGACCAGATGTTCATAGGTTTAATTTTTTTTTAATGTTTGTTTAATTTTGAGAGAGAGAGAGAGAAAGAGACAGAGACACAGAATCCAAAGCTGGCTCCAGGCTCTGAGTTGTCAGCACAGAGCTAAACATGGGATTCAAACTCACGAACCATGAGATCATGACCTGAGCTGAAGTTGGATGTTTGACTGAGCCACCAGTCACTCCAGAAATCATAGGTGTTTAGACAAGGATGTTACATTTTTAATTCCTCCTTTTGTAATCTTACAGACTCTTAAGAGTGAGAATCTGACTCAGAATAAGAATAGAAAGTGGATTTTAAATTCACAAAAACATATTAACTAGAATGTATCTATGAAACTAAATTACTACATCATAACTTGTTAATAATAAGAACTATAGGTTAAAGAAGCCTTTAGATTCCCCATAATCTTGGGGCACCTGGGTGGCTCAGTCAGTTGAGCCTTTGACTTCAGCTCAGGTCATGATCTCACGTTTGTGAGTTCAAGCCCCACGTTGGGTGCTGTGCTGACAGCTAGCTCAGAGCCTGAAGCCTGCTTCCAATTCTGTGTCTCCCTCTCTCTCTGCCCCTCCCCACTCATGCTCTGTCTCTGTCTCAAAAATAAATAAAACATTAAAAAATTTTAAAATAAAAAAGATTCAACATAGTCTTTACATGATGTACTTATTCTCACATTTTTAGCTGCCCTAGTATACTAAAGGGACACCACTCATTCCTATAGTAATATTGACCCATTACAGCAGGGACTGGAGACTGAGGTAGAGTTCCTTCTAAAGCAAGCTTTTGAAATAACCCTACTCCTCTTGAGAATGAAGATAGTGTTTTAATTTTACTTAAACTACAAATAAGTCTTTTACTAGCATTAAATTCTGTTTCATTATAAATGACCTTTTTGAGAAGTTACCGTTTTTATAAAGAAATGAACCAATTCAAACCTTAAAGAATTTTCCTAAAGCTATATAATCCAAACCATCAGAGCAGTTGAAAACGACACACTGTTTGGCCACCGCTTTTGCTAAATCTTTGGTAGTTTCCGTCTTTCCTGTGCCAGCGGGCCCTTCAGGTGCTCCTCCAAGGTGCAGGTGAAGAGCCCCAAACAAGGTTCTGAAATAGAAGAGAAAAACAATCTTTATAGGATAATGTGATTCTTAAATATCTATTATGAATAGAGGAAAAGTTTAAACTGAGAGCCAAATTCCTCTTAAATAGTTTCTTCCTTTCCATGAATCTCTGAAAATCTTTGTGCATTACTTTGTCTGTTATCATATTCCATTTCAGAATAGTTGGTTATTTATGACAAAATCAGAACAAACACACTTTTGAAATTCAGTTCTGACTCTGGTCAATATGGAGAATTCAGCTGAGGCCACAAGCCATCCAACCCTCCTAACCATAAGCATTTGGAAATGCTACGTAGAAAAAAAAAATAGTAACTTCTGAAATACATAGCCATTACTGAAAGAATAGAAAGGAAATCACGAAAGAGGAGAAAATGCAGTAATTAGGTGCTTAAAGTATGGAGGGGCATATTTCTTTGAAATCTGCATACAAACACAAGAGTATTTATAACCACAAAGAACAGAAAAATTCTTAGAACTGAGCAAGATGAAGAGCTGCAATGGATTTACCTATTTAAACTTAGAACCTTGAAAAGCTGACTTATTTATAAATGGGAACTAAAGTTACTTTAGCAATCTACTCAACAAAGACAAAGAAGAATCAGCCACAGAGGATTTAGGAAGCTTATACTCTATGCAGCACCCAATGAAAAGCCTACATCCTTCATAGGTATATGGTCCCAATTTCCATTATCCATGGGCACACAAACCCAAACTGAAAAATTAGCATTGAAAGTTTGTTCAGGACCAAAAAAAACCCCTAGAGCCCTTTTCAGAGATAAATGTGAAACTGCTCCCCATGGATACCTCCACAGCTGAGGAAATGTAAGCCTGCGTGGGGAAATGACCCTTACTAAAATGAGCTCACAATTAAAATTGGGGAGAGAGAGAGAGAGAGATCTAAGTTAAGAATAAGACTTGAAGCAGCAGATGGCCAAAGGTGTGGGAGAAGTACCACATACATGGTGTTCTTCGGTATCCTGGTGGTTTATTCAAATAGATTTTAATAAAAAGCAATAGACATAAGAAAATTGTGAGGGAAAAAAAATCCAATTTCATAAAAGAGACAACTTGAAATCTAGCAATAAACAATATAGTCATTGAACTTTTTTAAAAAATGTTTATTTTTGAGAGCGAGAAAGAGAGAGAGAGAAGAGTGCGCAGGAGTGGGGAGCAGAGAGAGAGAGGGAGACACAGAATCTGAAGCAGGCTCTGTGTTGACAGAGACTCAGAGACTGACATGGGGCTCGAACTCACAAACTGCAAGATCATCACCAGAGCTGAAGTCAGAAGCTTAACTGACTGAGCCACCCAGGCACCCCTAATCTTTTAAAAAGTTAACAGAGTAAATGGATAACCATGAAGAAATGGAATTATGCACTAGAAGATAAATGAAGAAATCACCCAGGAAGGTTCTGAGATAAAATATAAAACTGTTAAGAGACATAAAAGAAGGAAAAGACTGCATAAAAGTCAAAGTTGAAAAAGTAATAGCTGAGAATTTGCCAGAATTAAAGAAAGATAGGAATTAAAGTGTTCAGGTGGGATAAATGAAAACTTACCCACATCTAGTAACATTACAGTGAACATCAACAATAAAATCTTAAAAACTACAATAGAAAAAAATTACCTACAAAGGTTTCATAATTATAGTAACAGACTACTCAGTAGTAGCAACGAATGCCAGGAGAATACCACCTCTGGAGAGCTGAGATGAAATTATGATTCATGTAAGGTTCTATAACTAATCTATCATTTAATAATAATTTTTAAAAGTATTTTTAGACCAAGACTGACAGAGCTTACTCCTTGCAGAGTCTCACTGAAATAACTACTAAAAGATGTTGCCTAGTAAGAAAAAAAATTAAACGAGAAAGAAGGCAAAGTAAGAAGCAATGGTGAGTAAAGACAATGATAGAATTTTTGGTAAACATATATAAACATTAGCTGTAAAAGAAAAAAAAGTATGTAACAGTATACAACTAGAGCTCTTTGTGTCTTGGAATTTTTATTAAAAACCGAAGCTGAGAGCAATGTGTGCCATCTTATCTTACAGAAAGTCAAGTTGGTCACCTAGCACCAGGGCATATAGAGATTGGCTAGGAAGCTTGTAAATGACAGGTCCAGAGTAAAGATTTCTCTGGAAAGAGCTGTCAGTATGTTGTTTATTTCCTGTTCCTCTGCAGAAAAGAAGAAAGAGCAACACTTATCCCTCTCCCAAGCTATCTAAGGGGCCTCAGAGAATTACTCAAAAAGCCTGACACACTGACCCCTGGAGTTTGTAGGATATAGGAACTAGGAGTTCAATCACAACTTAAAATATTCAGCATCAAGAGAATGCCTGTAGCTGCTCCTAAAGGCAGATTTGGGGGAAAACAGTGACAGTGAGAGAGATGTACTCATACAATTGGCAAAATAAATGTATGTTTACCATCTGACCAGATCCAGATCCCACTGGAAGAGTGGTAGATTTTTTTGAATGTTTATTTAAGTTTGAGAGAGTGACGGAGCAGGAGTGGAGGAGGAACACAGAGAGGGAGACATAGAACTGGAAGCAGGCTCCAGGCTTAGCTGTCAGCACAGAGACCAATGCAGGGATTGAACCCACAAACTGTGAGATCATGACCTGAGCCGAAGTTGGCCACTTAACCAACTGAGCTATCCGGGTACCTCTGAAGGGTGGGATATTTGAGTCACATTGAATGACACTGTGCAGGAGACCAACTTAGAATCAGAAAAGACCCCAAGGTGAAGGTCAGTGTGTGGTTGATCTCAGACAGAGGCTGAAGCAAAAGTCACCAGCAGCCAGCCAGAGAAGGCATTTTCCACAGGTAACTAGGGGGTGAGGGGAAGTTCCAGAGAACCCTCCTAAATATCCCATGAAAAAATCTGGCATATGTAAGCTTGTGTCCTCACTGACGGCACTAAATAGCCAAGAGATAGTTGTCACAGAAGACACTTGTCACACATAAACCCACCTCTCCCTTTCCTTCTCCCCTCCTCCACTGACCTTCAACATTGGAGGAGCCACAGGTAAGCTACTGAGGGATGGATGCAAAGTACAAGGATAAAACTGACAAAAGATTGAACACATTTGTCTCCCTGAATGTAGGCTTTGTGTCTGAGTTAAACTCAAGCTGGGAGAGAAGGGGAGTTTTAAAATGGGTGAAAGAGAGGTGCCTGGGTGGCTCGGTTGGTTGAGGGTCCAACTTTGGCTCAGGTTGTAAGGACGCAGGTCTGATTTAGCCTTCCCCTGCACTTAAAGGGGAAGGCGCCGGCTTCTCCTGAAAGGGCGCACTGTAAGGAGGGACAACTCCTGGGGCACCCAATCGGGAGAGGTTGGCTGATACCTTTGACCTTTCTAAGGGTGGGCCTAGTCACGCCCCACGTGGGGGTCCTAGGCCCACTCTGATTGGTCAATACTCCAAATATGGTGATTGGCTCCCACAACTGCCAGTATTGATGAGGGGGTTAGGGATTGGATTACTGTACTCCTGTCATCATTTCCTGTAACTCCCCTTCCCAAACGCATAAAAGGCCCTGCCCTGCCTTTGTTCGGGGCTCACTCCACGTGGCCAGCAGGTCAATGAAGTCTGTGAACCCGAGCTTAAGCCCGTAATAAAGCCCTTTGCTTTTTGCAGGCATGACTCGGTCTCCCTAGCAGTCTCTGGTGCTTGTTTTGGGGTGATTTTACAAACTTGGGTACAACAAGGTCATGATCTCACAGTTCATGGGTTTGAGCCCCATGTTGAGCTCTGACAGCTCAGAGCCTGGAGCCTGCTTCAGATTCTGTGTCTCCTTATAGATGCTGGTGAGGATGTGGAGAAACAGGCACCCTCCTATGCTGTTGGTGAGAATGTAAACTGGTGCAGCTGCTCTGGGAAACAGTGTGGAGGCTCCTCAAAAAACTATCGATAGAACTTCCTTATGACCCTGCAATAGCATTGCTGGGGATTTACCCAAGAGAGACAGAAGTGCTGATGCATAGGGGCACATGTACCCCAAGTTCATAGCGGCGCTTTCAACAATAGCCAAATCATGGAAAGAGCCTAACTGTCCATCAACTGATGAATGGATCAAGAAGATATGGTTTATCTATACAATGGAATACTACATTGTAATGAGAAAGAATGAAATTTTGCCATTTGTAGCAAAGTGGATGGACCTCAAGGGTGTCATGCTAAGTGAAATAAGTCAGGTGGAAAAGGACACATACCATATGTTTTCACTCATAGGTCTAACAGGAAAAACCTAACAGAGGACCATGGGGAGGGGAAGGAGGGAAAAAGAGTTAGGGAGAGGGAGGGAGGCAAATCATGAGACTCTTGAATACTGAAAACAAACTGAGGGCTGAAGGGGGAGAGGGAAAGGGTCATGGAGGAGGGCACATGTGGGGAAGAGCACTGGGTGTCATATGGAAACCAACCTGATGATAAACTATAAAAAAAAAAAAAGATTCTGCGTCTCCCTCTCTCTCTGCTCCTCCCCCACTTGTACTCTCTCTCAAAAATAAAGAAACACTGAAAAAAATTTTAATTGGATGAAAGATGCTAACTTTGATATTAGACCTATATGGACTTTTAATATCTGAAAAAAAATTAACACTTTTAGTTTTTTACAACAATTTGGAATATAGGAAACAGGAACTTGAATTAAAGTTGTTAAAGCCTTATTATTATCCAGAAACATGATAGAAAAAGTATAAACATAAATACCTATGAGCTATCTTACGGAGATATCCAATGGGACATGTGTATAGTACAAGTTTATAGGAGAGACATTGGCTTGAGGTACAGATTTGTGGATCTTCAGAATGTAGGCTATTAAAGCCTGAAAATGGATGAGAATATTTGGGAAACCATAGGTCATGAGACAAGGCAATACTTGAAAACAGAAATCTACAAAATTCCGTGTTTCAGGGGCATCTGGGTGGTTCTGTTGGTTAAGTGTCTGACTTCAGCTCAGGTCATGATCTCATAGTTCCCGAGTCTGAGCCCTGCATCAAGATCTGTGCTGACAGCTCGGAGTTTGCTTCAGATTCTGTGTCTCCTTCTCTCTCTGCCCTCCCCGCTGTTCATGCTTTGTCTGCCTCTCTCTCAAACATAAATAAATATTTAAAAATTTTTTTCAAAAACCCATGTTTCTGGAGAAGCAACAGGTTGCCTCAAATGATCCAAAACAAAGAGAAAGTTTCAAGGAAAGAAGAAATGAACAATGTAAAACAAAAACAAAAACAGACACAATATCTGGCAATACTTGGCTCCAGAGTTGAGAGGGGAAAGCCAGGAGAGAATGAGAAACTGAAGATCAAGTTGAGAAGAGTATTAAGAGTCTAGAAAAAGATAGCATAAAATACATTTACTGGGTCGAAGATAATTCTTTTAAAGATTTAGCGGTCTAGGGGGTGAGTGAAATTTATGTCCAATAGTTCCTTAACTCAGTGAGTTTACCTGTAACACCGATCAGTGAGTGGGGTAATAACCAGTCGAGGGGAATTACCCAGATACTCATATCCATATCGCAAGCCAGCATTGATCATCTTTGTTTCTAAATGATTTTCCTAGGATAAACCAGAGAAAACAAAATTAACTTAAATAACAAAATTGTAAATAATACGAAATCGCCAACTCTTTAAAGTAATTGTAATGTTATAAACATCTCAAATTCACTTTTCAGACATCATTAAACTCAAAGAACTAAATATCTAATTTCCTTAGATAAGTGACTGAAATCACTGTCTTCCATATTTTCCATATATATCTGTGGAAAATATATTTGCTCCTTATCTTTCCTATATGTTTTTTACTTGCTAAAGCGCATTAAAACTAAGATAATTGACATACAATATTAGTCTCAAGTATAAACATAATTACTCAATATTTGTGTATACTGTAAAATAATCACAGTGATCTATCATCATACATAAGGACAATTTTCTTATAGTGAGAATTTTATAAGATTTAGCAACTTATAAATAGGTAGTACAGTACTATTAACTATAGTAAACATGCTGTGTATTACAACCCTGTGACTTAGTTATAACTAGAAGTTCGCACTTTTTGACACTTTTCACCCATTTCACCCCCTTCCCCATCCCCAGCTTCTGGTAACCACTAATCTGTTCATTGTATTTATGAGCTTGGTTTGTTTTAGATTGCACAGTTAAGTGAGACCATATTGTATATATCTTTGACCTGTTTCACTTAGCATAATGTCCTCATATTCCACCGGTCACATATACCATGTCTTCTTTATTCATTTACTTAGCAATGAACATTCAGGTTTGTTTCTATATCTTAGTTATTGTAATTAAATGCTGCAATAAACATGGGGGTACATGTATCTTTTGAGTGTTTTTGTTTTCTTCAGCTAATACCCAGAATTGGGATTGTTAGATTTTATCGTATTCTACTTTTTATTTATTGAGGTACCTTACTATATTCCATAGTGGCTGCACCAATTTACATTTCCACCAACAGTGCACAATGGTTCCCTTTCTTCTACACTTTTGCCAGCATTTGCTGTTCTTCTTTTGTTATCTTTTGTCTTTTTTTAAGGTTTATTTATTTTGAGAGTGGGGGGTGGGCAGAGAGAGAAAATCCCAAGCAGGCTCTGCACTATCCGAAGTGGGGCTCCATCTCAGGAACTGAACCTTGAGATACTGACCTGAGCAGAAATCAAGAGTCAGACACTTAACTGACCCGGAAGTCCCTCTTCTGTCTTTTTGATAACAGGCATTTTAGTAGATGTGAGAGGACATTTCATTGTGGTTTTGATTTGCATTTCACTGATTAGTGATGTTGAGCATCTTCTCATGAACCTGTCAGCCATATGTATGTCTTTTTTGGGAAAATGTCTATTCAGATCCTTTGACCATTTTCAAATTATACAGTTGGTGTTTTTGCTATTGAATTGTAGGAATTCTTTACATATTTTAGATGTTAACCCCTTACCAGATATGGTTTGCAAGTATTTTCTCCTACAAAGTAAGTTGTATTTTCATTTTGTTGATGGTTTCCTTTGCTATATAACACTTTTTAGTTTGATGTAGTCCCACTTGCTTATTTTTTGCTTTTGCTGCCTTTTTGTCACCAAAAAAAAATCATTGCCAAGACTGATTGAAGGGGCTCACCATCTAGGTTTTCTTCTATGAATTTTTGATTTCAGGTCTTACATTGATGTCTTGAATCCATTTTGAGTTAATTATTGTGCATGGTATAAGACGGTGGTCCAGCTTCATTATTTCCTATGTAGCTGTTCAGTTTTCCCAACACTATTTACTGACTGAAGAGACTGTTCTTTTTCTGCTGCATAATCTTGGCTCCTTTGTCATAAATTATTTGGCCACAGATGCTTGGGTATATTTCTGGGCTCTCTATTCTGTTCCACTGATCCATGTGTCTGTTTTTATGGCAATATCATTCTGTCTGATTACTATAGCTTTGCAGTACAGTTTGAAAATAAGGAGCATGCCTCCAACTTTGTTCTTCTTTTTCAAGATTGCTTTGTCTATTCAGTGTCTTTTGTGGCTGTATACAAATTTTAGAACTGTTTAGTTTATTTCTGTGAAAAATGCTATTGGAATTTTGATAGGGATTACACTGAAGATTGCTTTGGATATTCCTAATACCCAAATATTTAACCAAATTAATTTCCCAATCCACAAGTACAAAGTATCTTTCCACCCGTTTGTGTCTTCTTCAATTACCTTCATCAACGTCTTAGAGTTTTTGGTATGCAAATCTTTTACCTCCTTGTTTGAATTTATTTTTATATATTTTATTCTTTTTGACGCAACTATAAATAGGATTTTTAAAAATTTCTCTGGTAATTGATTCTCCTATATTTATAATCAATTGTTCAGTTCATTTTCACTATTGACTGGGTATTATCATTATCACCATTTTATGGGTAATAAAACTGATGCTTCTAGAGGGTAGAAGAACTTGCCCAAGTCCTACATCTGGTAAGGGAAGGATCTGGCAATCATTCATTCATTCATTCACTCACTCATTTACTGATTGAAGAGAGAGAAAGTGGGAGGAGGAACAGAGATAGGGAGAGAGAGAGAATCTCCAGCAGGCTCCATGCTCAGCAGGGAGCCAGATGTGAAGCTCAATTCCATGACCTGAGCCAAAATCAAGAGCCAGATACTTAGCCAACTGAGCCACCCAGATGCCCCAGGATCTGGCATTTGAAATGATGATTCCACAGTGAGCTCCTATCCACTACCTCGCTCATGGTTTTCCAGGGTTCTTACTCTTGTATCTTTTCTCCTCCCACTCCATACTTTCGAGCATTTCACAAGAGTGAGTCTGCTAAAATCTTGAGTAGGTATCTCAAAAGATACAGCTCCTTCTTCCCACTCTCAGCATGAAGGCGGGGTTCGAACCCCGCTTCTGGTATGTTTCCTACTCTCAGAAGGTTCAACCTTGTCCACTGTACTAACTATTCCTTCTCCTCCTGAATTCCCAGTGGGGGCTGCCATGACCTGATAAGAGTCCTCCTTCCAGATCGTGTTTCTGGTTCCTTTGACTGATCAACAAGAGGAAACTTTAATGATTAAAATACAATAAAAAATCTGATTTTTTTACATTCTTTAGATGTATCAAAAATCTAAAATTACAATTTTAAGCTGCCTAGTATGGACATTTTACAAATTCTGTGAGCATAACGGCTTATTTAAAATGAGTAGTTTTTATAATTACTCAATTTTTGAGCATCCATATATGTATAACATACTGAATTTATATGTAACTATAAATTTGGGTATGGATTTGGATATAAAGATACATTTTTTTGTTCAGATGATATATAGTTTTTGGCTCCCTTAATCTTCAGCCTAGAGAAGGCTTGTTTGGGTAGAGTCAGCCATCAGCAAAAAATCTTCTGTTACTATTTCCCATATGAGCAAGCAAGCACAAATTAAAAAGCTATGAGCTGAAATTGCTGTGTAATAATGTTCAGTGATATTACTTACTTGCCAATAGTACCTCAGCTGACTTAACCACTCAAAGTCAGCGTCATCACTAACTTGTTTTTTAACAAGTGACGTGAGGACATCTCTAGCATGGACATCCAGCACCACAAGGGCTCCCAGAGTAACACGATTCTGCTTGGACAATTTGCCACGGACCAAAGTAACAATGTCATCAATCTGCATGTTACATATTTCCAAGTATTTCCCAAGAGCCTGAAAGAAAATAAGATATAATTAATGTGATCAGAACTTTTCTTAACAAATACATTTTTGAGCTAGCATGTACACAGGGGTTTTTCTACATTTCCACCCATTTGACACAATTTAAAAATAGTCAATTTTTCTTACTACAAAAGTATTAGGTGAACAAGGCCAATCTGGCCAGATAGAGTGGACATAAGTGGTTTGTGTCTACTCAACATCCTTTCCGCTCCAATTTCCCCTTCTCCTGTATGCTCTGTGGTTCTGGTGAGCTGTGCATCACCTTGCCCATCTCGATGGCAGCAAGGAGTGGGATGTGTGAGTGACCCAACCAGGGCCAAACAGAGTTCTTCCCAGGAACTGCTATACAGGCAGTGAAAAAGGTGCTTTTTGCTAGGTCTGGGGAGTCTGAGTGTGCCAATCCGAAGCTACTGCAAGCCTTCATCTCCATGGCGGAACAGCCTACAGAGGCCAGCAGAGAGGAAAGGCAACGGAAGAGATGCAGTAGCAATGACGCCCTGAGATCCTGATTCCGACTGCTCTTCCCCGAATCCCAAAGTTCTTGTAGTCTCGTTGAGTAAGCTTTCTGAGCTGGGTTTGTGCCACTTGAAAACTAAAGATCTTAATAAACAAAACATCTAACATTTTAGTTTATGGTGAGCAACGCCAATTCTGAGAACCAGGCTCTCTTTTGGTGGGTAAATCTAATTAGTAAGTTAAAAAAGACAAGAGAGTTTATGATGAGAATCAAATTAGAATCAATGAAAACTGCTATGCTTAAGGGACTTCAACACGCTCCAGAAGGCTGATGGGCTTGCTCTTTCCACTCTAATAATATTTAATAAACACTGGGCACCAGCAAGTGTATTTCATTCCTTCAGGATCAGGTAAATGGTAGTGATGGAACTAAAAATGAGCATTTTTAAGAATGAGAACAAGTTTGAAGGACAGGGTTGGAGATCACACACTGTTTTTCTCAGGGGCACTTTTCTTATTCCTTGAAATATTTCATCTTTATTTTTAGGGAGGTAATTCTGTCAAAGGTTTGAAGTGCTTGAACACTATTGCCTTCATATTATTTACATGATCAATTGCTACTGATTCTCTTCATAAGCAGTGAAAGACAAACTTCTGTCCCAGCCATTTTAATTTTTTTATTTTTTTCAAAAAAAATTTTTAACATTTATTTATTTTTGAGAGAGAGACAGATCATGAGCAGGAGAGAGGCAGAGAGAGAGGGACACATAGAATCAGAAGCAGGCTCCAGGCTCTGAGCTGTCAGTACAGGCCCGATGTGGGGCTTAAACCCACAAACTGTGAGATCATCACCTGAGTCGAAGTCGGATGCTCAACTGACTGAGCCACCCAGATGCCCCTGTCCCAGCCATTTTTTAATTGTCTTAAGTGTTTAAATTCTTAGAGCCAATTAGTGCATTTAAGTGCATTAAGCATATAAATTAGTAAGAACCAGTTTGATCCTAGGAAAGTAAGCCATGCCAATGAGTGCGTCTTAGTTTTCTCATTAATGAAAGTAGGAGTCTTTGAGAGCCTTACCAGTTCTCACATTCTACAGTTCAACAAAACATAAAATAAAAATTTCATGTTTAGATCTGACAGCAGGAATTATATGTCCATAAGAATTTATTACTACATACACTAGCAGAATGTATTTTCCTATACTAGGAAGACAGATTTGGAACTAAAATTTAACTTCAAACTGCAATAAACTGAGTTCTTTAGGAACATTATTATATGAATCCATGAGAATTCAGATAAGATAGAAAAAAATCATGATATCAATAGCATTTTTGTTACATATTCTTCCTTGTAAACCATTCTGTATAGTCAGCTAATGAATCTAAAGGTAGCAACTATTCTATTCTGTCAAAATAAACCCTATCTGAAATCAAGTATTTTTTTATCATACCTAGATCCTTCTACATATGCAATAATACAGTGACTCAAAATCAT
This sequence comes from Suricata suricatta, assembly GCF_006229205.1. NCBI lineage: Eukaryota > Metazoa > Chordata > Mammalia > Carnivora > Herpestidae > Suricata > Suricata suricatta. Next base: position 37,763,858 of record NC_043702.1, on the reverse strand, counting down.
ATCAGTATCTGCAATATCCCGAGCTCTGTGATCGTGGGGATTCCTTCATTCATTTTACAGCCCTTGTAATGCCCTATGCAGACTAGTTCCACAGTCAACATCCCCTGAATAAATAAATCTGACAGGTCCTCTGGGAGCGTGACAGTATAACACAGGGCTATTATAACATCAAGCTCTAGACAACTTGGGATGTTTGCAGAGAATGAAAGTATCCAGTCTTCCCTGAGGCTGCCAAGTCCAGCTGCTCAACCAAAGTGATCAGTTTCAAATGGGAACCACACATTAATCAGGAGGAAAAATTACCAACACTATAGTACTATAACATATGCTAGCTTCCCGTGATAGACTGACATATTAAATTAAAAGAAAAAAACCATCGATGCTATAGAATACTAAAACATGTACCAGCCCCTCCCGATGCTGCTATAGAATTTGAATGGACTGAACATGGATGAAATACAGACAGGGATGAGGTGCACAGACAGCAGATCATGGGAAGAATGAAGCAGGGAAATCACAAACAGATGAAAAAGAATTTTTAAGGACGCATATATTGCATAGTTTCATATCATGAAACTTAGCTATGATAGCACCATAAAATGCAAAAGAAGACGGCAGTCTGGCAAGTAACAATAACAGAGATGTAACTTGCTAAATCTTGCTAAGCTGCAGCTCTAGAGGACCTTGAGTCTATGAAGCTGAATCCCCCTCAAGTAGCATAGGTTCTCATTTTGGCTTTCTCTTGTGAATGGCTCCATACCTGCACGATGTAACATGAGTAGAAAAAAAAAAACCGAATACACTGAGAAATGAATAAATAAATAACTCAATGTCAGTATAAGCACGTACTGCTGTAAATAAAACAAACAAAAACCCCTATTTGTATCTGTATGCAATATGGTAAGAATTATGGGCAGATAGTTTTGAGTGGATGACACATTGAAATGGGAAGTGAGCTGCATGGCATGTCCCTTGAGGTTCAAATTATGCTTGAGAGATAAGTAGAAACTGTAGTTTACACTTGAGTGCTCTGTATCAACTCCCACCTGTTGCAGCCTGCTTGGAGTAAGATCAAAGAAAAATATGAATATGGCAGAGGGGTAGGGGTTTGATAACTACCACATTTAAACTGAAGAAATTTGGAAGATACCCTCAGGTTTGTCTAATCTGCCCACATTTGTTTCTTTGCTCCCTGCAGACTATGTCCCCACAGTGGTGAGTGATACAGTTGGCATTGTGGTTTTGTGGGTGGCCAGAAGCAAGGAGGGAGATCCAGGGGGGTACATGTTGCCCCAGTACCCTACATTGGTGATGGAAGAATCCCTCTGTGTGGGGAGGTTAATGAGCGGTAGCTTAAAAGAAAAAGAAAAAATGAATTCTCTAAGCCCACTGGGAAAAAGAAGAAGAAGAAAGCACATGTGGCTAGAAGCAGAGGGCCCTGAAGAACTCCAAGGGCTTACTGCTGTTAGGGCAACTCCCCTTCCTCAGGGCCTTGTGTTCCATGAAGACAGAGTTTTTCCAGAAAACCTTGACTTCTGCCCTATGCCTTTATCCCTTCCCAGGGGAAAGAAGTAAGTGACCTGTTAGTCAGTTTGACAAAGCTAAAGTATGTGTTACTCAGCTCCCTCCTCTATGGGATCCCATCTGCTGACAGAGAACCTTAGTCTCTCTCAAACCTCAATACTACCAGTGTTCAACAGTACGTTAGAGTTTAAGACAATAATCCCAAACTCCATGTCAAAAACATATTTGAGGGGTGCCTGGGTGGCTCAGTTGGTTAAGCATACAACTCTCGGTTTCAGCTCAGGTCATGATCTCAGAGTTTTGTGAGTTCGAGCCCCATGTCGTGCTCTGCACTGCTGGCATGGAGCCTCGGGCCTACGTGGGATTCATTTTCTCTCTCTCTCTCTTTCTCTCTCCACCTCTCCCCATCTCACCCCATCTCTCTCAAAACAAATAAGTAAACTTAATATATTTTTTTGAAATCCATGGTTCTAAACAAAAGATCTACAAATATTACATTCCAACTGGTCCATCAGTCAACTAAAAGTTGGCCTGTTTGAAATCCTATAAATGTAGTTTCTGTTGTTAATTACTAACAGTGATCAAATTAATAATATTATGCTAATATACCTTATAGAATACTTAAAAGTAAGCATCATTCAAAATATCAATAATTACTGGGTGCCTGGTTGGTTTAGTCAGTTAAGTGTGTAATTCTTGATCTTGGCTCAGGTCATGATCTCACAGTTAATGAGATTGAGCCCTGCTTCATGCTTTGAGCTGTCAGCTTGGATTCCCTCTCATTTTCTCTCTGCCCCTCTCTTTCCCACTCTCTCAAAATAAATAAACTTTAAAAAATCAATAATTATTATACAAAATCAATACATTAATAATAAAACTGAAAATAGTAAAGTAAGCTGATACCTTGTCTTCACAAGGTAATTTTACTCAAGGTATAAAAGAGCATTATGTTAAGTTTCCTCCTAATCTTTCTGAGTTTAGGAAGCTTAGTTCTATTACAATTCTATTGTTAAAGGTATAAAAATGTATCTAATAACAAGATTGAGGTTCAAATATCCTTGACGTTTTGAGAGGATTGTCTTTATTTTATTTTTCATAATTGGTGTATTCCAGCGATAGTACCTGTTTTAAAAAGGCTGAGAAACTGCTGTTTAAAAAAAAAATGCTGTTTAAAAAATGCTGAGGCAGAACGGCAATGAAGCTTACCTTTTGTCCCTTTGCAATAGCGGTTTGTACTTCTGTTGTCCAAAAGGTTTGAGATACACAAAGCACCGTCTGTCCAGGCCACTCCCTCACCCAGTTAATTCGCATATTTTGTGGATAGGCAGAAATTGCGTCTTTAATTACCTAATTAGAAAAAAAAATGCTAAAGATAGTTTCACGGTTTACTTAAACAAGCTATACAAAGAGGAGCTAAAGCCCTAAGCAGATTAACTCATACTATTTAACTTTTTACAACTTCTTAAGCAATTATGAAGACTCAAAGCATGCAATTAGACTATTTAAATTCAGGTTTTTCATACGTCTGTGAGCAAAAGCATACATTACACAGCATTTTATTTTGCTGATACTCAAATTGTGTGAACTCAGATTATATCAAATATTCATGTGACCGGTCATAGCCAAAGATATCCAAGATACATTTCGATTGAACAAGCCCAAGCAATCTTATTGCAAAATTTAAATTTAAGTCATTTCAAAATGAGATCTGTCAAATCTACAGACAATAATTTTCTTTGAACTCAGTCAGATCCGCACTCACCGGGGGCAGGTGGATGTGCACAGACCCTCGCTGGCAAACCACAGGACTCCTCTCACGTTCCTCCTGTGTTTCCAGATCTAACTTCCCTTC